>NC_043972.1:39813117-39997964 GCF_902148855.1 Sphaeramia orbicularis | reverse complement strand
TGTTTGACCCAAAATCTTATTAAATACTATTTTTTTTAAACGGTCAGCCAGAACATTGATTCCAATTGAGACAAAAATGACCTCTGGGAAAAACAAACAAAAAATGACTGACTTTCTATTTTTAGAGAGAAGTTGCCGGGGCTTTTTCCATGCATCATCTAGTGGCCATAAGCGGTATTACACTTCAAAAACATTATCACCTTTACTTCACTATGGAAACACGGCCTTGTTTTACTGTACTGTGATCTGTTTTTCTTGCCATGTTATCTTGAAGACATCTTTGAAGTGTTGAAATTGCAGCAAAAAATGCAGATCAATGAAACATGAAACAGAACCGACTGTAGAAACGTATGTTAAAAAGACGACTTCTTACTCAAGGGCCAAGTAAAACTGACTGCTGCAGTTTTAATTTAGTTGATTTTTTTTTTTTTTTTTTGGGGGGGCTTTGATTTATTTCATATGCAGTGTTATGATTTATATATCAAGGTGAACATGGAGCTTTTATGCTTTCGATTTCCATTCTGTGATTCTACAGTTTCTCTGTAGTGCATAAATATCCGTCATTAACCAGCACTAAAAGGATGTGTCAGTGTTTTTACAGTTCATGTTGAATGAAAAAAAAAAAAAGTAGCCTGTTCATGTCTTACATGTGATTTTAGCTGCAGTATCTGTAAATAGTTAATAGAGAAGTCTGATTAATAATGCATTCATGTAGTACTATGAGATACATGAGAAGATCATAAAGTAGTCGCTCTGACAGTGTTATTCTCCTTTGAATGAATGAGCGCAATGTTTTGCATTTAATGACGCTTTTTGAATTGTCAGACGAGGCAAAAAAAAAGAAAAAAACCTTTTCTCTGTGGAATCAGCAGTGCATTGTGCTGCACATGATGCCCTGGTTTTCTGGAGCATTTCTCCCCAGTAGCAATGCCTCACCTTAACATGAGAAAACCAGGCTTTCCCATGAGAATGATTACCTGCACTTAGTATTCTCGCTGTGAAGTTACCACAAAAAAAAAAAAAAAAAAAAAAAAAAACTCCCTTTCAGAGCTGGTGGCTTTTACTTGCCGTTAATTGCTTTTAAATAATGACACTTGTAAATGGAAATGTTTATTCAGTTACAACCCAATCTTGATCCGAATCTCAAAAGGGCCACAGTTACAACTACAGTTTCTTTTTAACAACAAGCGAAATGCCTCCGCTGATTAGTTTGAACATAAAGTACCACTTATATATAGAATGCATTAGGCTCTAATTACACTTGTGCATTATTTGTCAAAGAAATGTATTTTAGAAAATGAAGGAGTAGTGACACTGAGTAGGAATAAACTGGAAATAAGCCAACTGCTAAATCAAACATAGTTTCAGAAGTAATTTTTTTATGGGGAAACCAATTTTCGGGAAAGGATCCGACATATGTTTGTTGTGAGCGAAAGCCTACAGAGACCCCAGGAATGCATTTGAAGTACAAAAAAAAAAAGTGTTTGCTTTTGCACCTCTTCATATTTTGTGTTCTTTGTGTTGTCTATGACACCTCCCTCCCACAGACAAGCTGCTAGTTTTTTTTTTTTTTTTTGGATCTCCTCAAACACGTCCATTTGCATTTTAAACATGTCAACGAAATGGCTTCCATCTCAGCTGCTGTCACCGTGTTTGGCAGACAAGCATGGGATGTCTGTTTATATGACACAGACAAATTCTGCCGCCGTGCAGCATGTGTTACAAGGTGCTGTAGCACGAGAGGGCGTCGCAGGAAGTCACAACCAGGCGTTGTCGTACGGACTATATGTTCAAAAATACTGCCAAGATGCTTTGCCAGTATTTAACTGAAAAAAATGTAAACAGCACTGCAGAATATCAGTAAGAGCATGTACTGTTAATGTTTACAGCCTTTGCATGGCAGAGGCTCAATTCATAGTGATTAACAGTGTGTGTGGGCCAGGAGGTAGAGTGGGTCATCCAGTAACCACAGAGTTGGTGGTTCAAATCCAGCTCTATCTTTGTCATGTGCCGTTGTGTCCTTAGGCAAGACACTCCACCCACCTTGACTCCAGTGTCACTCACTGTATGACTGTATGTGTTTAGAGCCCGACCGATTAATCGGCCGATTACAGCGTATCACCAGTTAATCAACATCGGCCAATATGTAGCCGATATTAACTTTTTTTGCTGTGCAGAGATTCTGTCGCTCGCTGCTCCCTTGTGTGTGTGATGTGCTGCCCGGAGAATAAGAGGAACTTTAAAGCGAGTTAGTTTCACTTTCACTCCTGCTCAGACAATGACACTATCAACCCCCCCACACACACACACAACCACACACACAATCACATAATCACGGAGCTACACCCCCCACCCCACCCCCACGCACTCTGACAAGGATGGACTGCTTATCTGACCCCCACCCTGGCGAAAATCACCGACCGCTACCGCGCGCTCTGACAAGGTTGGACCGCTAAACCCCCGGCCCCCTGCTCCAAACATCACGGACCCCCCCACCCCCCCTTGTCTTATGAAGTATTCACCCCCCCACACAGACCCATGTCCGTCCACTTCCTGTCTACCTTACAGTTTCATTCTGCAGGCAGGCCTGGGTGTTAATAGTGTAGGGGAGACCGGGGACAGTTGTAACATGGGTCAGTTATAACTCTTGCAATTGCTCCAATCAGGAACAACTTAGGACAAACTTAAACAGATTTATGCAACTGTTTATCCACCTGTCCACAATTATCTAATATAGGATTATATCCTGTGTAGATCAGTGTTCTTATTTCATATATCGGCCAATCTCGGATATCGGCCGATATATCGGATATCGGCTTTTTTTCAGCCCCCAATATCGATATCGGCATCGGCCCCCAAAATCCCATATCGGTCGGGCTCTAATGTCTATGAATGTCATCTTAGTGTTTGGCACTACAGATGTAGTTTACCACCAGCAGTGAGTGAAGAATGGATCGAAAATGGAAAGCACTGTAGAAATCCATTATTATTATGAGTTATTATTACATATTTATATAGCACACCACATATTCAACAGTTAACACACACATTGGCACCATGTTATTATAACCACCTATTATTGCCTTATATTGCACAATTATGTTCTGCAACTACTAGACCCAATGACTACATTTTCCTTTTTTTTTTTTTTTTTTTTTTTTTTAGGAAATCATGCACTTCATAAATAAAAATATAAATCTCAAGATCTTTGAAAGGATTAATTGTAAAACAAATGATAAAAGTCCTGCTTTTGATGTGATATGACACAATACTGTATCCACAGCCAGCTACTGCTGTCTATATACTATATATAGTACAGACATGCTTAGATTAGGAAGATTATTTCTGTTATTAATTGTATAAGGAGAAGGGGTGGGAGTTTATAAGTTATGCTGCTTCTGACTCCTTTTTGAATATGTATTATATCTTATGTCTAAGTTTCTGTTTATTTATTTTCTTCTGTTTTGACATTCATATTTGAAATCTATCTATCTATCTATCTATCTATCTATCTATCTATCTATCTATCTATCTATCTATCTATCTATCTAAAAACAAAGTAGTTGATGGTGTTACTCTGTATTAGAGTGTGTTCATAAATCTGAATGAAGTCTTTCTGAATGTTCAGAAGTGAGGTCTTGCATGCAACTTATTTAGAAAATATAGCTGGGAAAAATGTTGTTGCTCTATGTTTCTACAAACCACAGATATGTAGTCCTGTACTGTTTGTGTAACATTTAGAAAGCAACATTTTATATTCACATTTTAAGGAATTTAACTTTTTTCATAAACATAAATATCACATACTCTACCAGTCAGAAGTTTGGACTCAGCTGGTTTTTCTTCATTTTCATGACTATTTACATTGTAGATTTTCACTGAAAGCATCAAAACTATGAATGAACATATATGGCATTATGTAGTTTAAGAAAGTGTGACATAACTCAAAGCGTGTTTAATATTTTAGATTCTTCAGAATAGCCACATTTTGCTTTTATTACTGCTTTGCACATTCTTGGCATCTCTGGATGAGCTTCATGAGGTAGTCACCTGAAATGTTTTCCAACAGTCTGGAAGGAGTTCCCAGTGATGCTGAACACTTGTTGTCCATCTGTGGTCCATCTCATGTCATTTAAATGAGAAGGAGAATCCAAACTTTTGATGGGTAGCGTATGAACACAACTTCTGCACACCATGATCAGTTCAAACACTATAATGTCCAGTACATATGTATCTGTGGTTAGCAGAAGCATATTAACCCTTTCATGCATACTGGTCATTACAGTGGATGGCTATTCTACAGCTGTTCTCTTGTGTATTCATGGATTTTATTTATTTATTATTTTTTTTACACATATCTTTATTAAAGTTTTAAGACACTAATTGGTAACCTTGTGTAGAGCTCCCCTGAGCATAAACCCCCAGAATCACAAGTTTTCACACATTTATCAGTAAATACATGTTTTGTTGCTTCAAAAATTAAACGCATGGTGTCCAGCTGATAATATATAATAATAATAATAATAAATAATAATAATAATATTATAATAATTATTATTATTTATTATTATTTATTTTTTTAATGTTTTTTGTTTTACTTTTTATTTATATTCTGTTTATTTATTATTTTTTTTATAAGAATTTTTTCAATCACATTGTTTTTTTCATGTTTAAAGAGAAATGAAAACACTCAGGGAAAAAAATCTTGATTAAGGTTCTCATAATTTGTGCATGAAAGGGTTAATGTCCACACTCCTGCTAAAGGGAATATTAATTAGTACTAATGAATCTGCTGATTTTGACTATTTTTACTAAGTCCAATTAACTATTATTACTGTTATGGTTCAAGTGTAACCTTTCACTACTGATAAGCAGTTATTTGCAGGTTACTAAGGGAAAACTCTTAGTTATTGTGCGAATAAAGTATTAATATTTGCTTTTCAATCGCTAATGACTCATCCATATGTCTAGTAATAAGCAGGTAGTTAAAAGTTAATGCTGGTAACATTAGCAGTCAGCAAAATCTGCACCAGCATATTGTTGACGCATATTTTTATGGTCTTCCTAAACACGAGAAAGGAGCTTGAGCACTGACAGATAACACCGGAAGGCATGCTTCAAATTCTAATGAATTCTCCCCTGTTTAGTTTCATAATAAAGGCTACTAACTCGCTCATTTCATTCTGATTCCCTCCCTCCCTCCTCCTCTCTTTCTCTCTCTCGGCACACTGGTTTAGCCTTCTGCCTGCACCGGTAAATTGGCAGAGTTGCTATGCAGTTTCACAAGAGCGCTGCCGTGCTTCTGTGCTTAATGAAATGCTGAATGTGTTTGCTATCCTTACAGGCAAAGATCCACTGCCGACTCTCACTAAGCCTCCTTGATTTGTCTTGTTACATTGAGGTTAAACATTTTATTACTTGGGTCTTTTCCTCCACACTTGACTTCATTATGTTATTTCTGGGCCTTCATTTGCTTACCTATCGCTTTAAGGGACACTTTGCAAATGAAAATCTATTTGTATCTTGTTGCGTTTATAGACTAAAGGTAAAATTAAATCTGTGCTTCGGGATTTAGTACGACATGGTGAGTACTTACGTTGAAAGAACAGCAAAAGGCGGAAAATCTATTCTTCTTCTTTATCGCCTGTTTGAAACCCAGTGTTGTGCCAGTTACTTCCAAACTGTAATACATTACAGATTACTTTTACTGTTATTTAAAAGTAATTCCTTACCATACAACAGAGGTTCCCAACCTTTTTTGGCTTGTGACCCCATTTTAACATCACAAATTTCTAGCGACCCCAGACATTCAAAATGGAGACATCTTTCTCTTTCAGACGTCTTTGAAAAGCGCTATGTAAATCTAATCCATTATTATTATTATTATTATCATTATTATCATCATTATTATTATTATATTATTATTATTATTATTATCATTTCATCATCATCATCTCATCATCATCTCTCATCACATCATCATCATATTATTATTATTATTATTATTATTATTATTATTAGTGGGCCAGGCAGGCGAAGAAATCTTTCCATTCTCTGTTCGTCCTTGTTTTCTGACTGCGACTGTGTCCGGGCAGGTTGAAGCGTAGTAACACACGTGGTCACATGATCAGGTCAATCAAGATATGCCCTCTCAGATATTATATCCTGCATTTTATTTGAACTTGATTTTTAGTAGGAAAAATGTGTGGTGTTTTAATTATAAGGAAAATATTGAATCATTAAAAATATTTTTTATTAGTAATTTTTATTTTTTTTGTTTTATCAATTACTAGTAATTTCAGGCGACCCCATTTGAATTCCAGGTGACCCCACTAGGGTCCTGACCCCAAGGTTGCCATACAATATGACTGTATCAGAACTGTAATGCATTACTTTTGAGTTATGTACAGGGTGAGTCAGAAAAAACGCTCTTTTCATTTAAAGAAATTGTACCACTGAAATGGAAATGCTTATTTTTCTTTTGATTATACAGTCATATTGATGTGGTTATTGAGCATGTCTGGCGATTGAATCATTGATTTATGGAAGCATAACAGATGTCCATTGTTATTGTGCACCGAAATATCTGCCAACACAGTTTATGCCACCGTGAATGAAATTGAAATTGTCAACCATTACAGCATGTTTACTCGCCATCAAAATGTTTTGTCTCAACGAAGTCGTCCGGCACGACCTTCAACCTGGCTACCATTCAGATTGATCAAATCTGTGCTCGTTGTCGCATCTCTAACACAGCTCTTCTCGCCATTCGTGTTCGTCGTAGGGCTTGGATTTCAGCCGTGATGCGATTTCAGAGTTCCTGAAGAGTTTGTGGAACAGTCTGATACACACGGTTTTTAAGATACCCCCACAAGAAAAAGTCAAGGGGGGTCAAGTCCGGGGATCTAGGTGGCCACTTCTCTCCTGACCCAAACAGACAACTCGATGAGGAAATAATACCTGCAATCGCTGTGGTCTTGCCATGATGAAAACTCCCTGCACTGTCATGTAGGCCTATGTCCTGAGTGTGAAAGCAAAGTCCCGACTCCTGTAATTGTTGTCAATTTCAAGTTTGTTCACTGTGGCATACATTGTGTTGGCAGGTATTTCAGTGCCCAATAAACAATGGACTTTCTCTCTCTTATGCAATGCAATAAATCTATGACTACATCACCAGACATGCTCAATAACCACATCAGTATGACTGTATGGTCAAAAGAAAAATCAGTGTTTCCGTTTTAGCAGTACAATTTCTTTAAATGGAAAGAGCGTTTTTTCTGACTCACCCTGTACAGACCCTCGTCATAAATGTCTCTTTTCCATTTTCGTAAAGTATGGTGAATTGCCCTGTGTATGAATTGTGCTATACAAATAAATTAGCCTTGCCTTGCCTAAATAGCGCCCCCCCATACAAGTGATAGGAGGGCCTTGGGATGCATAAATTGCACCGCGAAGTATATGTGGATGGATAGCTCAGTAAGTAACGCTACGGTCTACGATATTTGAATCCCAACAGGAATGCTTGCATTTTTTTCAACATTTTACATGTTGAAATGGGGGGCGCCGGTAGATAAATCTGCAACTGATGAAGAATTCGAACTAGTCATAGAAACGTTAGCTTACCTTGTCATTGCTGATCACAGGGATCACGCTAACTAGCTTTTGTAAAGCAGCGTTAGAGTTAGTAATGAACATACGTCCATGTGGACAATGGACTGTCTTCTGCCGTCTTCACTCATTGGCTGAACACCAACAGGAAATAGAACTGGAATGCAAAAAATCTAAATCTTACCAAGTGTAGTTTTGTCATTTCTAATCGAAATATCTCATCACACGTAAAATAAGACATAATCACTTAAAGAGTAACTTTTCAGTGAGATATAAGAACTTATTTTTAGTTTAGTTTATTTCAAGAAATCTTACCAAGATAATTTTCACTTGTTCCATTGGCAGATTTTTTTTTTGCTTGAATATAGCAAAAAAAAAAAAATCTTGAGTTAAGCAAAAAAAAATTATGACTTAAGCAAAAAAAAATCCTGAATTAAGGCAAAAAAAAAAAAAACAAAACCTTGACTTAAGCGAAAAAAAAAAAAAAAAGAAAAAAAAAAAAGAAAAAATCTTGAATTAAGCAAAAAAAAAAAAAAAAAAAAATCTTGAGTTAAGCCCAAAAAAAATCTGCCAATGGAACAAGTGAAAATAATCTTGATATGATTTCTTGAAATAAGATTCTATTTAATTTTTTTTTTTTTTTTAAATTTAATTTATTTGCACAAAATAAAAACAGCAATAGAAAAAACAACAACATTCAAACAAGTAACAAAATTGTGCAGGAGAGGTTAGAAGCCAAAAAGAAGGCTTATATGAATACCTCCCCCGAAATGAACACTACACAAAAACAAATAAAAAAAAAAGAATTAAAAAAACAATACAATTCTCAAGATCTATAGTCTAAAAATAAGTTCTTATCTCACTTACAAGTTACTCTTTTGGTGATTATGTCTTACTTTACATGTGATGATATTTTCTAGAAATGAGAAAAATACACTCGGTAAGATTTTAATTTTTGCAGTGAAGTTCTATTTCCTGTTGGTGTTCAGCCAATGGGGGAAGACGGCAGAAGACAGTCCATTGTCCACATGGACGTATGCTCATTACTAACCCTAACCTTGCTTTACAGGAGCTAGTTAGCATTAGCATGATCCCTGTGATCAGCTATGACAAGGTAAGCTAACACTTGACTAGTATGATGAGATATTTTGACTAGAAATGAGAAAAAACACACTCGGTAAGATTTAGATTTTTGCAGTGTTTACAGACTATTTTTGATTCTTTAAGGCAGGGGTGTTAAACTCATTTTAGTTCTGGGGCCACATTCACCCCAGTAAGATCTCAAGTGGGCCGGACCACTAAAATAATAACAGTAAAAAAAGTCAAATTAACCCTTTCATGCATAGTGGTTACTACAGTGGACAGCAGTTCTTCAGCTGTACTCTTATATATTCATGGGCTTTGTTGTTTAAGTTCAGGGGTGTCCAATCCTGGTCCTCGAGGGCCGCTATCCTACATGTTTTAGATGTTTCCCCCCTTTCAGCACAACTGAAGGTCATTATCAGGCTTCTGCAGAGCTTGATCATCGGCTTATTATTTGAATCAGGTGTGTTGGAGGAGGGATTCATCTAAAACATGCAGGATAGCGGCCTTCGAGGACCGGATCTGGACACCCCTGTTTTAGTTCCATATCAGCCAACACAGTGGACACAGTTATGCATCGTCCTATACACTGCAATTCATACCATTAACCCTTTCATGCATAGTGGTCACTACAGTGGACAGCTATTCTACAGCTGTTCTCTTGTATATTCATAGGTTTTGTTGTTTTAGTTCCATATCAGACAACACAGTGGACGCTTACGCTTCATCCCATACACTGACATTCATACTTTTAGTGTAATTTTGCTGTTCTTGATAAACCTGATCTGTAGTAACATGCTTTAAATCAGTTGCTAATTGTTATTAGACTATAATTAACAGTTTTCGTAATCAAAAAGGTTTTGTTTTTTTTTTTTTTTTTGCATATTATCTCCATGAAGTTAGTAATAACTAGTATTGGAGTATGTTAAAATGTGAGAAAACACCAGATTATTTGCATGAAAAATGTTTTTGTTTCATAGTTTTTCTTCTTCCAACTCCTTTTCGAGTGTAGATGAATGATTTTGGAATTTTAAATTTGCATGTATTCTGTAAATGCTCGAAATAAACAAAAAATGAATGAATGAACAGTTTTCACACAGTATATGATGGGTGGGTTTTAAATACATGTTTCTTTGCCTCAAAAATTAAATGCATGGTGTCCAGTTGAGTGGACGTGTTTGTAACTCCATGAAAAACAGGTTCATAAAAAATTTAAAAAAAAATCAATTGCATGTTTTTTTTTAGCCTAAAGAGGAATAAAAACACTCAGGAGAAAAATCTCGACTAAGGTTTTTATAATTCGTGCATGAAAGGGTTAATATAATTTAGCTGTTCTTGATAAACCTGACCTGCAGTAACATGTTTTAGTGTAAATCAATTATTATTTATTAGACAAAAAGGTTTTTTGTTTTTTTTTGCATATTATCTCCATGAAGTGAGTAATAACTAGCATTAGAATATGCTAAAATGTGAGAAAACATCAGATAGCAGCATTAAAATGTTTTTATTTCGTCGTTAAATTAAATGCATGGACATTTTTGTAACTCCATGAAAAAAAAAACACAAAAAAAAAAAAAAAAACTTGATTGCATTGTTTTTTTTCATGCCTAAGGGGGAATAAAAAAAAAAATTGACTAAGGTTCTCATAATTCATGCATGAAAGGGTTGAATTCTGATAATGTTAACATCTACAAAAATCTGAATAACATGAACAACTGGAAACATCTTAAGAAAAACAAGTCCAATTTTAACAATATTATGCCTCAGATTATTAGTTTATCCTTTACACATGTGCATTACAACTTACATTACAATTAAAATACACAAAACATTTAATAACAGGCAGAATATGGTGAAATTGCATTTACTTATCTTAAGACAATTCAGGTTATTCACATTTTTGTAAAGTAATTTTTTAATATAAACATTTTTATATAATTTTAATTTTTTTACACTAAAACAAAGATAAAATGTGCTGTTTTCATTATTTATAGGTTTAATATGATAGTATTTTACTGGTCTGACCTACTTAATGTCTAATTGGTCTGTATGTGGAATCTGAATTAACCCTTTCATGCATGAACTATGACAACCTTCATCAAGACTTTTTTCTTGAGTGTTTTTATTCCTCCTTAGGCATGAAAAAAACAATGTGATTGAGTTTTTTTTTGTTCTCTTCATGGAGTTACATAATGTCCATGCATTTAATTTTTGAAGTAAAGAAACGTGTTTAAAACCCAATATCAGAAAGTGAGATGAAAACAATGAAATAAAAACATTTTTAATGCTGCTAATCTGATGTTTTCTCGCATTTTAACATATTCTAATGCTAGTTACAGGGTGGGGAAGCAAAATTTACAATATTTTGAGGCAGGGATTGAAAGAAAGTGTATGACCAATTAGTTTTTTGAAAGTCATGAGAATTTATTTGCCACAAGAAAATGTACATAATAGAAAATGTTTTTATTCTATGTGTCCTCCTTCTTTCTCAATAACTCAAATATTCGGGTGACAACTTCTCCCATTCTTCTTTAATAGTATCTTCCAGACTTTCTCGTAATAGTTTTGCTCATAGTCATTCTCTTCTTTCATTCTAAACAGTCTTTATGGACACTCCAACTATTTTTGAAATCTCCTTTGGTGTGACGAGTGCATTCAGCAAATCACACACTCTTTGACGTTTGCTTTCCTGATTACTCATATGGGCAAAAGTTTCTGAAAAGGTATGGATAATAGTGTTAGGTATGATTATGACATCAATATATGTTTGGTTTCAAAACAATTGACGTAGTGCCTGCTGAGAAAAAACACTAAATGTTCATTGTAAATTTTGCTTCCCCACCCTGTATTACTCACTTCATGGAGATAATATGCAAAAAAACAAATTTTTGTCTAACAAATAACAATTGATTTACACTCAAACATGTTACTGCAGATCAGGTTTATCAAGACAGCAAAGTTACAGTAATGGTATGAATGTCAGTGTATGAGATGATGCATAAGTGTCCACTGTGTTGGCTGATATGAAACTAAAACAACAAAACCCATGAATATACAAGAGAACAGCTGGAGAACAACTGTCCACTGGAGTGACCAATGTGCATGAAAGGGTTAAAATTTTGACATCCTAAATTCTTAATATCTTCTGTGTAATTTTTGTATTTCACAAATCCATCCTACGGACCAGATTGGATCCTTTGGCGGGCCGGATTTGGCCCCCGGGCCACATGTTTGACACCTGTGCCTTAAGGTCTCATGCTCTTGTTGTTTTTTTTTTTCATTTGAGCAATTAAATTATGTTTTTTTTTTTTTTTTGTTTTTGTTTTTTTTATGATATTTTGACAGACAGTGCAACATATGCCATCATCAAAAAAAGAGAAGACATACAGGGTGGGGAAGCAAAATTTACAATGAACATTTAGTTGTTTTTTCTCAGCAGGCACTACGTCAATTGTTTTGAAACCAAACATATTGATGTCATAATCATACTAACACTATTATCCATACCTTTTCAGAAACTTTTGCCCATATGAGTAATCAGGAAAGCAAACGTCAAAGAGTGTGTGATTTGCTGAATGCACTCGTCACACCAAAGGACATTTCAAAAATAGTTGGAGTGTCCATAAAGACTGTTTATAATGTAAAGAAGAGAATGACTATGAGCAAAACTATTACGAGAAAGTCTGGAATACTATTAAAGAAGAATGGGAAAGTTGTCACCCCAATATTTGAGGAACACTTGCGCAAGTTTCAGGAAGCGTGTGAAGGCAGTTATTGAGAAAGAAGGAGGACACATAGAATAAAAACATTTTCTATTATGTACATTTTCTTGTGGCAAATAAATTCTCATGACTTTCAATAAACTAATTGGTCATACACTGTCTTTCAATCCCTGCCCCAAAATATTGTAAATTTTGCTTCCCCACCCTGTAAACATCATTCACACTCTGGTTTTCAAATATGCACTTAAGACAAACACTAACAAACACCAGCAAACAAACTACAAAAACAAAAAAAAAAACAAAAAAAAACACCACTTGTGCCTTACATTTAAGTTCTACATTAGTCCTCTCATTCTACCTCTCAGTCAGTACTGGATTAGGTCAGACCAGACCCGTCGCCTTACGTTTATATAGACATCCTCTCTATTGACGTCAGAAGGAGCCCCAGACTTTACTGAAAATATCTACTCTCCCCATTACTCTGTACACTCAAAAAAGATTCTTGGCTCTAATAGACATGAAGTAATATTTTAAAGTAAAATGTAACTGAAATATATGAAATTTTAAGTTTATTTATCCAAAAAGTCAAACATAATGTGAATATGCTTAGTATATAGTGAATCTAAACAAATAAAGTAAACTTTTATTTACTAGATCACATAAAAAGGCTGAGCGTCACAGTCAACACAGTTTATGTAAAAGTTTGCATTAACTAAAGCAAATCTGACTGAAGGTATTTAATTTATTCAGATTGACTCAATATGATAGAAAAAACATTGTATTAAATGCAACTCTTTACATTAAACTTATGTAATCAAATTACACGGAAAATTTACATGTAATTAAAATACATAAAGTCAACATTTTTGGCCTAATTATTTTTTGAGTGTATGTGACTCGCTCAAAGGTAGCCATTCTTGTCATCAATTCAATCCATTCCTTAAAACTAAATTATGGGTTATTGAACGCTATTGAACATGTACCGAGTAAAATATTACTGAAAATGGATTAGTAATGCCTTACACTACTGCGTTACAGCAAAAGTAATCTGTTACTGTAACGCATTACTTTTGTAACATATTACTCCCAACACTGTGTAAACCCGCCTTAGCGTTCGACGCAATCGCAGTGATTTAATTGGCGTGTGACTCGTTGGGCGGTTCTAAATAAGACATATGGATTCTCTACAGCGGGTCAGTCTGAAGCGCCACTTACACAGCGCTACGAACATCACACCAGCTCGCTGTAGCGTGGCTGACAGCTGGCATTTGTCAGACATGTTCCTCAACTTACCCTTTATGTCCCAGCACTCAAAAAAACTCTTGAGCGGGGCCAGCGACTGCGTTATGGGAAAATAAATGCAGCAATGTTTTCCATCCTTACCTGCCAATCTGTGACAAGTGCCTGGCACCTACTCTTCCTTTCTTAAACAGCAGGTAGGTGACAACAGCCTTTCGTTGTCATGTAAGACTGAGCTCTCCAGTTGTTCTTGACAGGTAAATGTCTTATGAAACAGTCACAGAATGGAAATCATGGAGCTTGTCAGTTAAAGAGGCAGAAAGTGGGAGCTAGCAGTGCACAGGAAAAAAGAAAAAAAAGGTGGTGTGATAATATTGTTTGTGACAGGGAAGGGAAGTGTGCAGCGCTGTACCTTGTTGCATTAAGGAACCGACTCCAAACCAGAAGCTGTTGAGTAGAGTGAAGTTGTTCTCCACTACATCAGATCCAGGGTTACAGGGGTGGGCGTCGTACCATTCATAGGGGCTGAATCTGCAAAATGAGATGCAAAGTTTAGACTCTGGTTTCTGATTTTTATGTTCAAAGAAACTGGAGGAAAGTCAAGTGTTGTTTTCACCCCGACATAAGAAGACTTGGAGTCATTACACATGTATTGTATGAACCAGTGATTCTCAACCTTGGGGTCGGGACCCCACGGGTCGCCTGGAATTCAAATGGGGTCACCTGAAATTTCTGGTAATTGATAAAAAATTCAAACTTACTAATAAAAATTTACATTATATAGCCTAAAATTAATGTTTATTTGCAACATATGTTAGCAAACTATTACACGATCAAAACAAATTAATTTAGCAAATAAAATGTCTCCATTTTGAACGTCTGGGGTCACCTGAAATTTCTAATAATTTATGAAAAAAAATTTAAAAATTAAAACTTACCAATAAAAATTTACATTATATAGCCTAAAATTAATGTTTATTTGCAACATATGTTAGCAAACTATTACACGATCAAAAACAAATTAATTTTAGCAAATAAAATGTCTCTATTTTGAACGTCTGGGGTCGCCTGAAATTTCTAATAATTTATGAAAAAAAATTAAAAAAATTAAAACTTACTAATAAAATTTACATTATATAGCCTAAATGTTGCCTAAAATTAATGTTTATTTGCAACATATGATAGCAAACTATTACACGATCAAAAACAAATTAATTTTAGCAAATAAAATGTCTCCATTTTGAACGTCTGGGGTCGCCTGAAATTTCTAATAATTTATGAAAAAAAATTAAAAAATTAAAACTTACTAATAAAAATTTACATTATAGTCTAAATGTTGACTAAAATTAATGTTTATTTGCAACATATGATAGCAAACTATTACACGATCAAAAACAAATTAATTTTAGCAAATAAAATGTCTCCATTTTGAACGTCTGGGGTCGCCTGAAATTTCTAATAATTTATGAAAAAAATTTAAAAAATTAAAATTTACTAATAAAAATTACATTATATAGCCTAAATGTTGCCTAAAATTAATGTTATTTGCAACATATGATAGCAAACTATTACACGATCAAAAACAAATTAATTTTAGCAAATAAATGTTTCCATTTTGAACGTCTGGGGTCCCTGAAATTTCTAATAATTTATGAAAAAAATTAAAAAATTAAAACTTACTAATAAAATTTACATTATATAGTCTAAATTTTGCCTAAAATTAATGTTTATTTGCAACATATGATAGCAAACTATTACACGATCAAAAACAAATTAATTTTAGCAAATAAAATGTCTCCATTTTGAATGTCTGGGGTCGCCTAAAATTTCTAATAATTTATGAAAAAAAAAAAATAATTAATTAAACTTACTAATAAAAATTTACATTATATAGCCTAAATGTTGCCTAAAATTAATGTTTATTTGCAACATATGATAGCAAACTATACACGATCAAAACAAATTCATTTTAGCAAATAAAATGTCTCTATTTTGAACGTCTGGGGTCGCCTGAAATTTCTAATAATTTATGAAAAAAAAATTAAAAATGAAAACTTACTAATAAAATGTACATTATATAGTCTAAATTTTGCCTAAAATTAATGTTTATTTGCAACATATGATAG
Organism: Sphaeramia orbicularis; assembly: GCF_902148855.1. Lineage (NCBI taxonomy): Eukaryota > Metazoa > Chordata > Actinopteri > Kurtiformes > Apogonidae > Sphaeramia > Sphaeramia orbicularis. The sequence goes on along the minus strand of NC_043972.1, from coordinate 39,982,186 downwards.
CAAACTATTACACAATCAAAAACAAATTAATTTTAGCAAATAAAATGTCTCCATTTTGAATGTCTGGGGTCGCCTGAAATTTCTAATAATTTATGAAAAAAAATTTAAAAATTAAAACTTACTAATAAAAATTTACATTATATAGCCTAAATGTTGCCTAAAATTAATGTTTATTTGCAACATATGATAGCAACTATTACACGATCAAAAACAAATTAATTTTAGCCCCCCCCCCCCCCCCCCCCAAAAAAAAAAAAAAAAAAGTCTCTGTTTTGAATGTCTGGGGTCACCAAAAATTTGTGACGTTAAAATGAGGTCATGAGCCAAAAAAAAGGTTGGGAACCACTAGTATAAACTGTCTTGGTTAGTTCTATTGAAGATTTGAGCCCAGTAGTTTTTACTTGTATTTTTTTCTATGTCTGGTTTGCAATTACACAATTATTATTATTTTTTTGTATTTTACTTTTTTAAAATTATTATTCCCAATTATACATTTACATAAACATGTACTTAGACATAAGAAACCACACAGACACAATATATACAAACAAATTATACAACAAACCTACACACCTATTAAAACCCCCCAAAAAAGAAGAAAAAAACCCCAAAACAACAAACAAACAAACAAAAAAAACACAACAAAAAACCAACAAGATAAATAGTTACCAACTCCTCTTTACAATACTCAAGCTGATTAAGAGTTAATAAATGTAAACTAACAACACATTTCTACATCAAGAGGAGAAATTACACAATTAGCTTATTTATCTACTCATTTATTTATTTTCATTTATATATTTATATTTGTTTATACATTCATTTTCTTGCTCCTTTTTTTCTTCTTCTCTTCTTCTCATTCTATCTTTTAAATCTTATTCTTACTCTAGGAAAGTTAGTGTATTTTTAGAATATATTGTATTTATTGAATGTATTTCATGTACTTGGATGAAGCCGTTCAATCTGAGCAGACTTTTCTATACCTGTCATGTTTAACAATTTTCTTCTTTGTTATCTAAGTGATGTTTTGGTAGTCGTTTGTCCGGGACAACAGATGGAAATTAGCTTCTCTGCTAAATCTGGTGCATGCATCTTGTTCTTTGTAACTAATGCCAATACACACTGTCCTGTAACTAAATAAATAAACAAATACAAATTACTAGTAGTGATGCACCAATACCAGTATCGGCTATCGGGCTGATACTCAGCGTGTGTACTTGTACTCGTAAAAGTACTCCGATACAACCACACCAATACCACTTCCGGCAGCGTGACATTTGCAGTTAAGTGCAGAAGGTATGCAGCGCAGGAGTAATGTTAGCAGTGTGGAGATTTTCAGAATAAATGATGACAAATGTAACGCTGACTGCAAGTAACGTTAAAGACACAGACGGATACGGACGGAGTGTTCTGTCTGTCCTCTGCATACATTCCATCCATGACGATGACGATGCAATACAAATCAAAATAAAATACTAGGATATATATCACGATATTAATAAGGCGGTATTTTTACCTCCGCCAAGGAGGTTATGTTTTTTGCCAGGGTTTGTTTGTTTGTTTGTTTGTCTGTCTGTCTGTCTGTCTGTCCGTTAGTGTGCAACATAACTCAAAAAGTTATGGACAGATTTGGATGAAATTTTCAGGGTTTGTTGGAAATGGGATAAGGAAGAAATGATTAAATTTTGGTGGTGATCGGGGATGGGGGGCCCACGGGGGGGCCCACTGATCAGCCTTGGTGGAGGTCTGTGCTCTCCGAGTGCTTCTCGTTTATAAAAGATTATTTCTTGGAAAACTAACATCTGCTTCTTTCAGATGGCAAAAAGTGCTTTTAAGACTCTTGAAATAACTGTTATTTAACAGAAAACTACATGTATGACCTGCAATATCGCAATAGTACTTTTGTTGTATGCAAAATACTCATGTGAATATAGAAATAAAAGAGCTTCCCAAAAAAACAAAAAACAAACATGAACCTCTGCCCTGTCTGCATTTGAATAAATACCTAAAAATATCGACACAGTACCGTGAAATGAAATATCATGATATTTTCTTACACCCCTGCTAACACTGGTCTACAAGGAAAATGCTTCCAGGATAAAAGTAATGAAATTTTACCACATGAGAGTCACTGATAAAGAAAATCAAGTCAAAAATGCTGGTTGGCTGAAGTTTCAAGATACAGCCTTGGGTCAAAATGTGAAATTCAAGAATTAACAAGAGAATGGGTTTGACTCAAAGGAATATTTGTCTCAGAGCTACAAGATCTACTTCAAAACTGTCTGCACATTAGAATACATTCACTTTACAGGTTCTATTTAGTGGAAGATTTATAAAACTTTATATGAATGTACATAAACCAATATATGTGTAATAACACTTTATCATATACCTTGAAAACATGAGCAAACCGGCACTTTTGTCATTTATTTTCCAATTCTTATTAAATACGTAACATTTAGCACATTTAATGTCTGAAGCAAATCATTTCTAAAAATTGTAGACCAGTGTAATTAGCCACTTTGATATGCAAATAAAATTCAAATTAATATATTTCTAACTGGCAAAAACGTTGATAAAGATCATAAATGCAAACAATTTAAAGACTGTATTTTTGTTTGTTTTCTTCCAAAAGAACCACTAACTCAGGTGACAATATCTACTGGTTGTGACCAAACCAGTATTTCTTCCTCACTATACACGTTTTTCTTACCTGAACCTAAACTAGATCTATCATCTATTATCAGGATCAGAACATTTCAAAACGAGCCGATCTGTACCGAGCCATATCTGTCGATGTCTTCTCACCAATTTCTTCTAAGCTTTGTAGTTAAAGGTGACGAATGAAGCACAAAAGTATCATTTCTCAGATGATATAAATGTCATGTTTAAGAATGTGAGGCTGGAAGATGCCTCTTAAAGCCACAAGGAACTATAAAGCGTGCGTCGTTCTAAATCTGTGTGACACCTGCTGAAATCGCTGCACACCATTATTTTTTTTTTTTTAGACAGATCCTGAGATAAGCACACTAAATGTCACTACTCTCCCTGTTTAAAATGCCTATTATGTGAAAAAATCATGTTCAAGTCCCTAATGCTGGGTGTTCCGCTGAGGAGAACTGGATCCTCAGACTCCAGATAGGATCATCTCCTTGTAAAGTGACATATCTGTAGCTGTGTTTGTTCTAATGACTGGAGACATTTAAACGTATTTTTTTCTTAAACTAGATAAGGCCTTAGTGAGAATAATCTGAGACGATTAAATGATGGATTTTAGTCTATTTTTTTTTTTTTTTTAGTATTCGACAGATAGAGACACTTTAATTATACGCTGTAGGATATATTCTGATATGTCAGCGCTGTATTTTAATCAGATCTGACAGATGGACGGTTGTGATACAAGTTTATGATGGTTTCCTTCGGGTTTATCTGACCTGACATCTGAACTGATCAATACAAGACGGAGAGCAGTGGTGTAGTCCAGGGTATGCGGCGGTATTCGGAGTATACCTACTTATTTTTCAGTCATCACTGCGTATATCCACTTCTAATTCCCCCTGATGTGCACCATTCAGTAGTATTTCAGTCAAATTGCCTATGTTTTCCATGACCCGCCCTACTCTGCCTGTAATTGGCTCATACTTGGTACCTTCACTGATTAGATTGGTTAACTTTAGGCATGAGGACTGATGAGCCAATCAGAGGCAGAGTAGGGCAGGTCATGCCGAGGAAAATATTGCTAATTTAGTGCCAGAGCTTAGCGCTGTCCACCTCTGGAACCTGATTGGCCACTTCAGGTGCCAGTGCCACCCCAGTTGATTGACAGGTCACTGCACGTCTCGTTGAAAGATGACGATTATTGGAAAGGCAGAATAAATGTCTTTCAAATGAGTGACACATATTGAAAGAACCGACTTTCATGGAATACATAATTCTGAGGTAAGTTATAAGGTGGTTTCAGAATGAAGTCCCTTTTCCATTGGACATCTGTGCAAAATTTTACCGATATTTACTAAATGTCAAAAAAACTAAAGTGCGGAATGTCGGTTTTTCCATTAAATCACAATGCGATGATTTGTTTATTATCGTGAGATGACACGAGAAGTCGTTCCATAAACATGGCGACGAAGGTAAATATGGTGTTGATTTACAGATATATTCATTATTATATATTATACCCCTCTATCTCGTACTAAATTAAAAAATGATTGGGTTTCCTGGTGTGTCCACACATACCGTGACATGTTTCTTCTTCTAGATCAGGGTCGGCAACCTGCGGCTCCGGAGCCGCATGCGGCTCTTTCATCCTTCTGTTGCGGCTCTGCGTGGCTTGGGAAAATAAATTATAAGTGTCCGATTGAAGTGTATGTTATTTGTCTCAAAAACGTGTATCATGTCTTCTTATTAAGTCAAAGTTTTTAACTTCTTTCTTCACACCTTGTGCAATTTCGGTGATCAGCATTCGCCTTCTTCAGAGACGTTTGACAGCACTTGACGTGTCAGCTGGCAGCCGGCAAGCGCAGAATGCCCTGCGACACCAAAACTGCACAATATCTGAACAAAGTATTTTATTTGTGATTGTTCGTTTGTTTAATTGTAGTTGTAAATTGTAAGATTATTGTGCGCTGTTTCCTCATACGATCTATGGTCGATGCATTTCCCCGTTGAAGCCTGGCTTCTATGGGAGTCTATGGAAGTGGAGTGGAACCTTTTTTTTCATTGCATCAAAACTGGACGGTAATTGGATAAAGGTTTTCTTTGAGTTCAAATGAAATTATACCCTGTATGTAAATGGGTCTGATATGTGTGAGCTTGCTGTCTTATCTATAGGTTGATTCGTTGTTAATATGATTTAAAAACAAAAGAAAAAAAACGAGGCAATAAAAGGATAGTAATAAAAGCACATTTTCTCTTTCTTTTTTTTATCGGTGGATTTTTCGGGGTTTCCTTTGGATTCGTGCCGATACGGGATTGACTTGCTTTTTCGCCGGCTGTGGATTCACGGACTTAAAATGACTTGAAAGACACTTGAAAGTGAACAAATGTTTGTTTTTCGTTAGAGTAGGACTTTTAATTTATTCTTAAAATATAAAGATTAAAAAGAAGTAATTATGTCTGTTGTAATATCATTTTCATTTAACATTACGCACGACGTGCAGTAGGGACGAGATGCCACAGTATTTGGCACCGTGCTGCGGTACCTGGTACCAAGCCGTGGTACTGAGCTGAGCGTGGTACCGAGCCATGGTGCCATGGCACGACCAAGTGCAGCGGCACCTCGGGGCCAAGCTAGTGCTGTGGCACCGCAGTACAATGGTTCGGTGCTGGGTGCCGTTGCACCGCAGTGCCACATGCTCGGTGTCAGGTGCCATGGCACCGCTGTGCCACAACTGGGTGCCACCAGTGCTGCGGCACCACCGGCACCTTGAGCCGAGGCACCACTGCGGTGCCACGGCACCTGGCACGAGCCATGGTACGGCGTGCAACGGCACCTAGCGTTGGCCCCGAGGTGCGCCGCGGCACCATGAGCCGAGGTGCGCAGCACCAATGCCATGGTACCGGTAAATCGTTGTATAAGCCTTGTCGGAGTATAAGCCGCAATGTTAAAGTGTGGGAAAAAGTAGCAGCTTATAGTCCGGAATTTACGGTGTATATAGGCTAACATCTTCATTTCAAGTGTCAAAAAGTGTTTGCGGCCCAGTGTTGTCTTTTCTGTGGAAACCGGGTCGAAATGGCTCTTTGAGTGTTAAAGGTTGCCGACCCCTGTTCGAGATGATGATGAAATTCTTTATTCAGTCATCACATCCACAACAACTGTCAACACTACAAACATTGCCAACAGGATAGTGACTGAAAAGGCACAGGCAGAAGCAGAATGTTTATTTTAATGCCTGTCCTACATAACAAATTCAGCTACCCAGTGTTCAATATAGGAAAAAGAAAAAATAACATTGCATACAACCAAACAAACAAGCAAAAACATAAAAAAGTGAAACTAAACCAGAAAATAGAAACATAACCAACCAAATTAATGGTAATTTAATGTAGAATCGAAAATAAATTATTTACTTATTACTTATTAGCTCTTATCAATTGTATCCTTCAAAAATTGCCCCACATACAATTTTTTTTAAATATCAAAAATGAGCTACACATTCTTAATCCATGCTGGCCTCATTCCATAGTTTAACTCCAGTAACGGATATACATCTTCTTTTAGTGTCTTTTCTAGCTTTTTGTACAACAAATTTACAACATCTTGCAAATCCTATTTAGATTCGTGTTAGAAGAACCTTTGTACACAGACAGGGAGTAATTTAATTTTGCTTTATACATTATTAGCATTATTTAGAGTAAACCAAATCATAAATTTCATAATATGGGATTTCATAAACAATTCATTGGTATGCTCATAGTAACTGGCCTTATTAATAATTTGCTTATTGTAACATTCTTCACATCCATTTTTTAATTCACCTGACTCTAGTTGCGAAAAAAGGTCTTTTCATTGCAGTTTTGCGTGATATACCATTGCGCTATGCCTGAAAAACTACCTCTTGCCAGCGCAAAAACTTTTCATTGAAAAATGAGACTTTTGGCGAAATTGTCGTTTTTCCATTAGGCAAATTTTTATGCACAAGTATATTTGCGCAATTTGAGGGTCAATGGAAAAGCGACTTCAGTTACTGTTTTAAACTACTGGCCATATGACTGCACATTTAGAGAAGAGATGTTGTTGCCATTAATTTAACTATGTGAGTAGGCTAACATTATGAAAGGCTTATGTTATCCTATGTTCTAAAACTGTTTCTAAAACGGCGTTTTTCTGGACTACTTGAAAAAAAAGAAAAAAAAGGGCAAAAATTGAGTATACTCACTTCTCAGGGACCACTACACCACTGCGGGAGAGGTTATGCCCGATTAAGTCTTGTGTTTTGTGGATCAAAGTATTATAATAAGCAAGGTTTTGTGCCGTTTATAACATCTGCAGACCTACCAGAAAGGCTTCGGACAGCTGCTGTAGACTCAATTTCTGAAATCCTTCAACCTCATTTTGTTTTTTCTTAAATTGGAAGCCAGGGCCAATAAAATATATGGCAGTGAAAACAAAACAAAAACAAGATTGTACGCTCATCATCATCAGAAAAAATAACTAGAGTGTCTTGTTTTTCTTTGCAATTTTGACTGCACTTTGTACACAGAAAATGTAACAGTGCTGATTTAATACCCCTCTGCTTATGGCTAAAAAGGTTGTGCAGGAAAGCAAAGCCACAAGCTTGTTTCAGACTGGCTGCAGAACAACTATATACACAAGTGTCTGCTAAACGCATTATTACCTGTCAGACAAGAGTACATCCTGCACATAAAGAACAGCTTGGCATCCAAACATGACATAAAGCAAATAAAAAGCAACATGTTTGCGTTGCATTCTACTGTATTTGCGCTTACTCCATATGAGTGGTTTAACATGTCATATAAGGTTTCAGTGTCCGCCACTCATTAAAATACATACAGGGTGTCCACAAAGTCTCTTTACAATTTAAAACATTTACTATAAAAGCAATTAGTGAGATATGTTCATCAGATTTGTTCTATGTACTCAGTGGTTATCAAAGTTTTGTACAATCGAATCATTGGTCCATTTTTCGTCAACAATAGATCAATTACTGCAAATGTTTACCTTTGACCTTTTGACTGAATATGTGTCACCACAACTGGATGGACCTTCAACCAACCATCATTTTCCAGTAAATAGTGCACCACCACACTGGGGACTGCATGTTGGTGGGTTCTTAAAGGGGTCATATTTTGCTTAAACCCACTTTTATTAGTCATTGGTTCATTTATTTGTGTATTGGACCCTAATAGTTCAAAACTTTGAATTTGAACCCTCCAGGTGCTGCAAATATATATATTATATATATATTTTTTTTTTTTTTCATTCGAGGAAAAATCGAGTGGATTTCTAGAACCTGTTTCAATTCCTGCTTTAATTTGTTACGTTTTTTAAGTAGTTACATCACGACGTTTGCACATATAAGACTCCGGAGAACATTTCTCCGAGTAACCCCTAATTGTTTATCAGCAGCGGTTGTAGTAAAAACTGAAAATATGTCCAAACTTCGAGGCGATTACCTAAATGTTCAGTTGTTGGTTGTATTAACGAACACAAATGACTGAACGGGACAGAAAGCACGACCAACAACCAGGAGGGGGTGGGGTCTGAAGTGGCTCATGTGTATTTAAAGGGCCAGCGCTCAAAACCACCTTTCTGGTGTCATTACTCAGAAATAGGGTTGAAGATGGACCTGTGGAGTTGAATTAATGAAGAATTCAGACCCAAGCAAAGCATTTACAGTTTATGTAGACCACAGGGAAATGTTTTAAAATGCATAATTCCATTTAAAAAAGAAAAATATCACTCCTTGAATCAAACATTTCCAGACCGGTGGATTGGAAGGGATGGTCCAATTCCCTGGACACCTCGTTCACCAGATATCACTGCCCTGGATTTCTTTCTATGGGGTTATGTTAAAGATATCATGTATCGAACAAAGATACGGGACATTAACGACCTGAAGTAAAAGATCACTGATGTCATTGACACCACTGATGAGGCTATGATACAGCCAACATGGAAACAAATCCAGTTACGTCTGGATGTGCTTCATGTAACTAACGGTCCCATATAGAAGTGAATTAACCTATAACGTCAAAAGTAGCATATTTGATCCATGAGTTTTGAAGCCCTCTACATGATCAGTGTGATATTTTTTTTCTTGAAAAACCTGACGTATACAATTAGATACATGTAATACACAGATAATCCACCAGAGGGGAGGAATTCATTCACCAGAGGTCTTTCCAGTGACACTACAAGATTGTCATTAATGAGGAAGGAGGCAGAACTTTGCCAATTTTGAAAAGGAATTACCAATTTGTTAGACATGTTTGTGTTATATTATGTTTTTGTTTGTTCAAAAATAATAATATTTAAGCATTGAGACCTGATGTATCAAATATGATACAAAATTTAAATTAAAAAAAAAAAAAGTTTTTTGGTTGTTCAGAAGGACCAATAAAGGCTCCAGTTTCAAAGACCTGGAATTTTCTGTCTATGATTGAATGGTGTTCAGGCTTTACAGGGTTAAATACGACAACAGAAACTCAATATCTAGTATTCATTTTGTGCACAGATTTGTCTATTCATTTGTTTTGTATAAATATGTTAAATTGTAAAGAGACTTTAAGGACTCCTTGTATATCACTGTTTATCTCCTTTATTCTATATGTACATCATCTTATCTGTAGCTTTTCTGCAACTGTGTAAAGATTTTAAAACCACATTAATAGGAAAAGTGTTCCCAAAGACATAAATCTATGCTGTAAAGCTGTAGGTAGAAAGGACATATAAGAAACTGTTTAAGTACCTGCATATTTTCATGCTCATTCTCTTATTCTCTCTATATCCCCTATGTCAATGCAAAGGTTACGATTAAGACTTAATAAGGGGTAGCTATTTTCCACTGGGATTTAATTTTTTCTCAGGCCTGTAAGGATAATTGTATGTTTACATGTTGTTTACTGTATATATTTGACGGCTACATCATATCATATAGTCTAATTATTGTGACATGGTTTCCAAAACTATGTACAGTCTTTCAAATATCATGACATCTGCATCCAACATTTAAAATGACCATTTATGCAGAAGTGGCTCTTATTGTTTACCACTGACTTTATATCCACACCATACAGCTTTTATAGATGCAGCTTTTCAGCTATCTAGGCTGGCCTCCAAAACACTGATGCAACATTTTAAGACGATTTTGTACTTGTGTGAAGCCACTCCAGAATTTCTTTGGGAAAAAAAAAAAAAACCCAGATGAGGATAGAGGAGTGCAGCTGTTTGCTCTCGAGCCCCTGAACTCTTTAACGCCTGCTTTTCTAGAACTTCATCAAGCACCACTTTGCATGATAAGCAGCAGGAAACACTGACAATGACGCTAAAAGGATATTCATCGCATTTGTGATGAAGAAAAAATTTAGAAGGGAGATACTTTTCCGCCAATCAAACAGATTATCCGTAATAATTTGTGACTTTTGAACAGCCAGGGCTTTCATTTTTTATGCAAATGCTGATGATCTTCTATAAATAGCATCGTCTAATGAAATTTCACATCAGGTGTGCGTATTATTTCTTTTCTTTACTCCTCAACATGATGATTACATAAGTTAGTCTCTTTGGTTTAGCAAGTGTTTTATTTCTGTTTCTTTTAAAGGTGTATCATTTGAGGTGGCATTGCCAGTTCCAATAGAAATCACACAGGAAGCGAGAAATTGCACCCTGTATTGGACTTAGCAACTCAAGTGGAGGTTTTTTTTGTATTCCTCCTCCCACTGCTGGGTTGCAGAAGGCACATGCAGACATAACTGCCTTGATCACAACCCAGCATCTAACACAGTATGTGAAACCGACTTGAGTACCGTTGTGAATCTCAGCCTGCAACAATAACGGAGTAAATTACTATGTCTATTGAAAGACCACATGGAGGAAAAATATGGAGTGGTTAGAAGGACAAAAAGTGTGCATCTGATGCACTTACCGAGCAATGACAAAGAGGACACAGCTAACACCCAGGTAGGCCAGGAGGATGTAGACCCAAATGTCAGGAGTCATAGGGTTCAGGAAGGAGAAGAAGCCGTTGTTGGTGGCGTTGGGTTTGCGGTACAGGATGCTGATGCCCATGCTCATGAAGGGTTTGGTGAAGTCGATGACTTTTTCACGCATGTAGGTGATGGTGAGAGGTGCCACGGCCAGGTCTGCCCTCTGGAAACAAAGACACACAACAAACTTTTATGTTAATTTATGTTCAATTACCATTCACTGCGTTAACTCGGTGGACATGAAGCACTAAGCAAAATTAAACCTTTATCGGGCAAGTGACTATTTTTGGTTATTTCTGCATTTATTAAAAAGACAGTAGTCGCTTTTCCATTGACCCTCATATTGTGTAAATAGAAGTTGTGCGTAAAGATTTATCTAATGGAAGAACGATAATTTCGCCAAAAAGTCTCATTTTTCGATTAAAAGTTTTTGCGCTGGCAAGAGATTGTTTTTTGGGCGTAGCGCCAAGGTTATTATCATTAACGAAAACTAACGAAATGACGAAAACTAGAATTGAAAAAACATTTTCGCTAACTGAAATAAATAAAAACTATAATTAAAAGAAAAAAGAATAACTAACTGAAACTGTATTGTGTGCTTACAAAACTAACTGAAATGAATAAAAATTATGGATAAAATTCACTTCGTTTTCGTTGCTGTCAATGTCGGATTGATACAAAATCGATTTATTTCACTCGAGCAATTTTAGCTAGCGGCACCATACGGTACTTCACGGTCCGTCACTTGTGGTTTACAGTCGTCTTCTGGTCCCCACGCTACCTGGAAACATGGAGACTAAAGTTGAGAGAAAGCAGCAGAGTCCTGTCTAGGATTTATTTGAATACGACGGAGAAGAAAAGAAAAGATACGACAAAATTAAAACTAAGCATTTAGAAAATAATGAAAACTAATTTTAAAAAAATTGCAAACCTGCTCTAAAAACTAATTAAAACTAACTGAATTAAAGAAAAAAAGTTAAAACTAAATAAAACTAAACTATCATGAAAAATCCAAAACTATTATAACCTTGCGTAGCGCAAATGGTATATCAGGCAAAACTGCAAAGGAAAGACCTTTTTTCACAACTAGAGTCAGGTGAATTAAAATAACGGATGTTGATGGACGTGACAACAAGCGAAAAAGAAGAAGAAACATGTCACGGTATGTGTGGACACACCAGGAAACCCAATCATTTTTTAATTTAGTACGAGATAGAAGGGTAATACATAATAATAATAATGAATATATCTGTAAATCAACATCATATTTACATTTGTCGTCATGTTTATAGAATGACTTCTCGTGTCATCTCGCGATAATAAATAAACAAATCATCACATTTTTGATTTAATGGAAAAACCGACATTACGCACTTCTGTTTTTTCGACATTTAGTAAATATCGGTAAAGTTTTGCGCAGATGTCCAATAGAAAAGCGACTAGTGACAGCAACAGTTCCAGTGAGGACAGTGAGTCTACAATCTCAGGTCCAATGTGGTCTTCAGGGTCTGTAAGGTCCACCTCTGCATGAACAGTGAGTGTACCTGCTTTGTTAGGTACCATGAAGTAATGGTACTAATGTAAGGAATGATGTTCAAAGGGAGAATGTGGATGTGGACAGGGGTCTGGACCAGCACTGATGTTGGTCTACTGTTCTAAAAATACATGTTCCTTTTACTTTACATGTGCTTTCCTTGTATTTTTATATACAGTGTCCCAAAAAATGTGACATCATTTCATTACCTAAAAATTGTTTGCTCTTTTTGCTCAAAAAAGTGTAATCATTTGTACTGTTCTGCTTTCAGGAATAGACATGCTGTTTACTGCAACAGAAAAGCTGCTCTGTGTACTGAAGTACGCCCAAACTCAGTCAAATTTGAATGTGAAATTGTTAAAAAATTTCATAAACAAGCACCAACAGGAAAGCAGATTTGGACATGGTACAAGAAGTTTCAAGAGAAAGACTGTGTTGGAAAAAAAGACTCCACTACCGACTTGATTTGTGCCGTGTCACAAGTGATGCACACACTGATCATTTGTAATTACTTTGGAACTTTACAAAATTACCACCCCCCAGAATTTTTAGTTAGAAATTCGTAGAATAAAACATTTGATGCCCAAAATAAATCCTATCAAGTATCATTTCTCCTGATCATGTAGTCACTCCGATATGGACATCTCAAATGATGTCAATTTTTTGTGGGCACCTTGTATACTTCTTAGATTTTTTTTTTTCTTTTTTTTTTTTTTTTGCCACTTATGCATAAGGATTCAAATATGGTAACTCAATTGACCTTGATTTTCTACATAACAAAAAAAAAAAAAGTTGAAAAATATCTCAAAAGTTATAAAGTCCTGTTATGTCCTCCAATAACACACTAAGGTTGAAATGTTGTATTTCTGAGGATTTCTATGAGTGACCTATAAAGGGTTAATGTGCTTTGTTCGAGTTTTACCTCAGGCCCCTCACTAAGACGTGATCTTCACCTGAAGTCTGAATTTGTTAGGAAAAAAAACTGTATTTCACAGTTTCATCAGAGAGAAAAACTAAACTATTTCACACAAAAACCAGATATTACTTTACGATCTTTACAAAACCTGTGACTCTTCGTTATTGTTTAAACCAGGGGTGTCAAACTCATTTTAGTTCAGGGGCCACATACAGCCCAATGTGATCTCAAGTGGGCCGGACCAGTACAATAATACGCATAATAACCTTTACCTAATAATTGTAATTTTTCCACTTAATTTAAGTGTGAAAAAAGTCAAATTGCATTATGAAAATATGAAGGACCTGAACAACCATGTGCAATTTTAACAATATTATGCCTCAACTTATCATTTATACATGGACATTACACACAGTGTTACACAAACATTTGGTAACAGGTATAATATTGTTAAAATTTTAGAGTTTGGAACTTAAATAAGAACCATTTCTACAATAATATGTCTCAGCTTATTATTGACACAACTTGCAGATCACAGTGAATCTATTATTTTGTTCAAAATGTAACTATTTTTTCTGAAAACATTTCAGGTTCATATTTGTTCAGCTTATTCACATTTTATTGCAAGGATAATTTATAAATGTAAATTTGACACCCTTGATTGTTAACCCTCCGGTATTTGGGTGCGCCTTTTAGGCACACTTCTTACTTCTTACTTCAACTTCATATTATTTTTCACAATTTAAATGAGGTTAGAATTCAAAAGTTGTTCATTTTTGCATGATCTTTAAAATTCTGGCCACCAACTAAAGTTTGCACATTGTAAACAAAGAAAATTACAAGACTAGCATCTGTCTCCCAAGTGTGCCTAAAACGCACTATTTCTTCCATTTGATATGTATGATTAGGGCTGACCTTGGTTTACAAAAATAAAATCAAATTAGAGCAGAAAAATAAATCAATATATAATATTTAATAGTTTGATTTATAGGTGTGCATTTTTGGCACACTTGGTGACAGATGCTAGTATTTTTGAACATTTGACCCAGTGCCAAAAATAACAATGCAAATTAACCAATGTTGGAGTTAATCATTCACATATACCAGGCTGAAAAAATCAAATAATATGTGATCCACTTTTTCTGTAGTATATTGAAAAAAAAAAAATTTTTGTTTTTTGCATCCAAAAAAATGGTTTGTTTACATTACAAACACGGCATTTAAAGGGTTAAAAAATGTGACAATTATTGAGTATTTGGTATTTTTATTTATGGTTCAAGTTTATGAAATAGAAAAAAGTGTAAAAGAATTAAAAACAAACTGTATGAAGTTTTTTTTTTTTTTTTGACATTATTCCACGTGTGCTAAAAACGCACACTTGGTGCTTAGCTGGATGGGATACTGGAGGGTTAATATCCTCAGCATAATTTTTTTTCATTTTGCAAATTCATCCGTTGGGCCGGATTGGAACCTTTGGCGAGCCGCATTTGACCCCCGGGCCGCATGTTTGACACTCCTGATTTAAACTGACAAACATCATATGTGTAAAAGGTGACACAATCCAGATGGGATCAAAAAATTATTTGTCATTGTATGTTTTTTTTTTTTTTTCCTGAAGTTTCTGGAAGAAGCATACTTCGCCTCTCTACAGTTTTATTGTACGATTTGTCATTTCTTTGAGGTACTATAATACATCGCTGGCTGCCGTTCTGTTTAAATTGCACTGTCCACCTGAAAAATACATTTCTGTCAATATGATGTTGTGTGTTGGTAAAAAGTAGACACTTCAATTCCAATGTATCAGAGGAAATCAAATGTGGTCCCATCCAAAAAGCCATTATCTAGCGCCACCAGAATGACATACGACACCATACGGCATTATGCAACGGACACGGGTGAGCATGACGGATAACTCGCAGTCTCCTATTATATGCATATGACTGCATATTCAGAAGGTTACCATTTATATTAGCGGCCTCCACAACTCCCCTGCACAATGGCTGGACAGGAGGTTAATGAAACCAGCTGCTTGGTTCACGCTTGGATACCTCTTTCCTCTAAAAAACGACACAACACACAATGGAAGGCTTTCTTTACTTGCTGCCTACTGAGGGATGGGAGAGGAATGGGCCTTTTCATACGGACATTGTCCCTATAGCATTTTCACTCCTGAAATGAAATCCTATGTTTCCGAGATGGGATGCCACAGAGTTTATGTGGATTTCATTTTTGTGGTTGTAGAGTTATATACACAATACAAACAAACAAACAATAAATAAATAAATAAAATACGCAATTTGATCATGAATTGCCTCATTTCTTCCAACAGCCCACAGAGCCACACCAAGGTTCCCATTATTAATTCATTTATACTGACATACATGGTGTAGTTTTATTCCATTTGTTTATTTTTACATTAATCTGACAGCATCATGCTATGTTATTTCTGCCCTCTCCACTACGATACATTCAAATTTAGTCATGTTTTCGTATTTGCTGTACTTATCTTTTTTATTGTCTAGTGTTGTTTTTTATGTTTTTATTCTGCTGTTGTGCACTTTTGCTATGTCTGTCAAAGCACCTTGTATATTCAGTTTTTAAGGTGCTATATAAATAAAGTTATTATTATTATTATTATTATTATTATTATTATTATTATTATTATTATTATTAGGCAAGTGACTATTTTTGGTAATTTCCACAAACCTCAGTGAGGTCAAGAAGCATGTTGTTTTTATAACATTATACAGTGATTCAGAGAGATTTTATAGACATTTTGAGGCTGCAAATAGTGAATATGAGTGATTTTTGTCAGTTTATGACCTTATGGCAGTTGTTTTGTTGCATGTTTTTACTTTTTATCCAGTGCTGCAGGGATGTTTTATGGTAAGAGGAGGGAGACTGTTGTCACAGCAACCGACGAGGAGGTAGATGACCATGTCCAATTACACACTAAGGTTGAAATTTTGAATTTCAGAGTATTTTAATGAGTGTCCTGTAAAGGGTTAGGAATAAAGTAGAATAAAATAAGTAATTTGATCATGAATTACCTCATTTCTCCCAACAGCCCACAGAGCCACACCAAGATTTCCATTATTAACCCTTAGGGTTAGGGTTCAGGCAAGTGACTATTTTTGGTAATTTCTGCAAACATTAAACATGGGACCAGTCCCATGTCTTAGTGAGGTCAAGAAGCATGTTGGTTTTTCTAACACTATACAGTGATTCAGAGAGATTTTATAGATATTTTGAAGCTGTAAATAGTGAATATGAGTGATTTTTGTCAGTTTATGACCTTATGGCAGTTGTTTTATTACTTGTTTTTACTTTTTAGCAAGTGCTGCAGGGATGTTTTATGGTAAGAGGAGGGAGACTGTTGTCACGCCAAATGTCAAGGAGGTAGCCAACTATGTCCAATAACACACTAAGGTTGAAATTTTGAATTTCAGAGTATTTTAATGAGTGTCCTGTAAAAGGTTAAGATTAAAACTAAAATAAAATAAGTAATTTGATCATGAATTACCTCATTTTTCCCAACAGCCCACAGAGCCACACCAAGATTTCCATTATTAACCCTTAGGGTTAGGGTTCAGGCAAGTGACTATTTTTGGTAATTTCCGCTAACATTAAATATGAGGCCAATCCTTTGTCTTAGTGAGGTCAAGAAGGATGTAGTTTTTTATAACACTACATAGTGATTCAGAGATTTTATAGAAATTTGAAGCTGTAAATAGTGAAAATGAGTGATTTTTGTCAGTTTATGACCTTATAACAGTTATTTTATTGCATGTTTTTACTTTTTAGCAAGTGCTGCTTGGATGTTTTATGGTAAGAGGAGGGAGACTGTTGTCATGGCAATCGGCGAGGAGGTAGATAAAGATGTCCGATAACACACTAAGGTATTTCAATGAGTGTCCTATAAAGGGTTAAGAATAAAACTACCAACAATTCAATTATTTCACTGGCACTGTGCTAATGGGATAGCTGGTGTTGAATAATGTAAAAAAAATAAAGAACTTTTTTATTTTTTTCTTCACTTTGTAATTCACATTTTCATGACATGAGTTTTTTCACAGCACGAATGGAAGCCGATAGGTCAGGTTCAGGTCGACCTATTTGTCTGCTTGCTGTCTTCCATGTACAAATACATGCAGATAAAACAACAGACTGCACTCTTCAGAATATGTTGTTTACGACCTGTGACCTTGTCCTTATTAGCGTGGAACAGTTTCAACGGCAGGAATAATTCTTCTCTGCTTCTTCCTATTCGATAGGATCATTACACACTGCCTTTACACCACAATCTGATCTAAGATTTACCTACCAAATAGTGTATAAATACTGTGAAGACAGGAAAGGCTTCTGGATTAGGACTCTTCTATAGTCTCTGAGCTCATATTCCAGTAAATACTTCTGTGTAAATCCATCTTAGTCTTCCGAAACCTCATCAGTATTCAGCATCTACCTACACCTGCTCACCAGCATTTCCATAACAATATTTGATGTCATGCATTCTTGCATCCTACTTTTTTCAGCTTGTATAAATCAAGGCTTTCCTCATAATAACCAGAAAAAATACATAGAAAATAGTCAGAATGGCTTGAATAAAACTACTAAATCAGTAAGCTCAAATAAAAAAAACTGTAGCTAAAGGAAAATAGAAATTAATGAAAATGTCCATGCTTTCAGAGATAGTTTTAAGGTTTTTTTTCCATAAATAGATGCTCATTTCTTAGAACCTGAGGCAGTTCTTAGCATGACTATAGCTCTTCTGTGGTTTTTGACAGTTCTTTTCTCAGATTTATGTGATAACACACCAGTAAGTAACACAACAGGTCAGACAGAAAACATTTCCTATTTGCATGCATGACTGTGGATTAGATGCTCTCGCCGTCAGACCCACGGTGGCTAAATAAACGGTGGCCCACTGTAGCGATGCAAAGACGGGAGAGGCCGTGCGTCCTGCCGTGCATCTGCCGCCTTTCTTTGACTATTCCCATTTTCACATCACATTCTGCTTCCTCTGTTCTCCCTCTGCCAACTGCAGCTTTGAACCGACCTGCCACTCAGCCGGAAGATCAACCAGCATGCAATTCAACACATCCCTATGGTGAGCTAATATACATGCGACACGTCCTTGTTCTCCTTGTTGCTTAGGCACATAAACCGGGCAACAAGCAAGATATAACCTGATAGTGCCCTGCTGCGTGCCACATGTCTTGGTGTTATCTGGGTTTGCAGATGGTGGGGCTTAGCGGTTGTTCTCCCTCCGGACCTCCTCACCCAATGACACCCTGAAGGTTTCATCAAGTTACTGACATGAGGCACACATTTCAAGTCCACTGAACTCACTTAAATGGTAAGTTTAGGTCAGTATTCACAATCTTAGAACATTACCCACAGTGGATGGTGAGTGGACAAGAACACTCACACCAATGTTAAACAGTGTTCGGTTGATTCTGACAGTTCTGGATCAGTGTCTTAAAAACCACCACACTCCATTGACTGTTTAGTTTAATTGACTTCATTAGCCCAGCAGAAAACAACGAGGTAAATGAGTGAAAATACCCTAAATATACCATACAATTACACTGGGTTACAAAAAAATGTTTTTTGCAAGTTGTCTAGGTTTTTTCAACTGAATTAGGACCATTTTGCACCGCTAAATCCAAAAATGACATCTGTTTTTCTCAGTCAGGTCAGGTTTTTTTTGCTAATTTGGTTTAGAAAAATTTGATCTTCTCACAAAATTGATTATATTTTTGTGACTTTATCAGTTGATCACCCAAACTAGGTTTTAAGAGAAAAAAAAATCATTTTCTAACAGGATTCCTGTTAGGTACAATGGTGTATTCACCGCAGATGTAGCAGAATACGTCAGGCTTATTTTTGCAAGATCTTCTAGTCGAAGCCATTTCATTCACCTGTAATATTTAAAAAAAAAAACATTAATCATAAATTGGCAAAAGTAAAATCTTCAGAACTCGTTTATTGCAAGAAATACGAAATAATTTTGTATCATATGATGTGAAAATGCCCATAAATGTAAGCAAAAATGTTAAAAAGCCAATATGCAGCATAGTTCAGAAAGTTGACCTGATTGAGCAAAATGAATGGGATTTTTGGATTCAGCACACCAAAATGATCCTAAATCAGCTCAAAAAACTTAAACAATAAATTTGTTGTTGACCAGTGTTATCTATGTTTCCTACTCCTTAGAGCAGGGGTCTCAAACATGCAGCCGTGGGATGAATTTGCAAAGTGCAAAAATTCCACAGTCAAGGCTGTCAAACTTATTTTAGTTCAGGTTCCACAAACAGATCGATATGATCTACAGTAAAATAATAACATAATAATCTACAAAAAATAATGACTCCATATTTTCTGCTCGGTTTGATGTGAAAAAAATTATATTACACTATGCCTATAAATAATGACAACTCCAAAATTTTGTCTTTGTTGTAGTGCAAAAAATAACATTAAATTATGAAAACATTTAGATTTATAAATTATCCTGTAACAATAAAATGTGAATAACCTGAACAAATAGGAACAACCTAAAATGTCTAAAGAAAACTAAGCACAATTTTAACAATTTGTGTTTAGTGTCTTTGTAGATCCGATCCATAATGCACATGTATAATTTATAAGTTGAGGCATAATATAGTTAAATTTGCACTTATTTTTCTTAAGAAATTTCAGTTTTTTCAGGTTATTTACATTTTTTTTGTTTGGAGAGTTTATAAAAGTAAGTACTTTCATAATTTAATGTTTTTTTGGGGGGGGGTTTGCACTAAAACAAAGACAAAAATTTGGAGTTGTCATTATTTCTAGATAAGGATGCTATTATTTTACTGGTCTGGCCCACTCGAGATCAAATCAGGTTGAATGTGGACCCTGAAAGAAAATGAGTTTGAGACCCCTGCCTTAGAGAAAAATATTCATTTTAACCCATAAAGACCCAAACATCCATCATCAACCAAAAGCATCCACTGATCTAAACTGTTTAATACCTGTTGAGCCATTCATTCTATCAATATATGTAAATAATTGTCACCGTCATCTTCTATAATAGTGATTCACCAATAAAACCCATGGAGTTGGATCAATGACAGTGGATGGAAATGTTTGGTTTATGTTCAGTTACTGATATATTTTACCAAAAAAGTCACTTTTTTCCTCAGTTTTCTCTGTTTCTGATATTATAACCCTCAACTTTAATCTGAGATTTATGACCATCTTCATGATCAGTGAATTAAATACAGGAAAATACCTGATTTATCCTGATAAAATGCAAAATACAGAGGACAATATTATAAATAAATGGTGATAAATCACTTAAGAAAGATTAGATATAAAGGAAATATCATTTTGGAACTGACCTAAAAGTAGTGGTGGGTCTTTATGGGTTAAGGAGCTGTTGGGTCTACTGATGATTGATTAGCTTGTTAGCTTGTCAGTGTAGATCAAGGGGCAGTGACTGACTACAAAATGAAGTCAATGTGGAAGTATTTTACAGTGTAATACCACTAGCACAGTGTTTCTAACCTTTTCTGAGCAAACACCCCTTTACGTTATCATGACCCTCCTGCCGCCCCCATCTGAAAAAGAAATTGCGATGGGGGGGATACATTGTCGAGCGTGAAGAGTGGGTCTGATCAGCTTATATACGTTGCATAGGTAATGCCCCCCTAGCATCCAGGGGAGGTGATGGACATTACCACCAAAGACGGGGGGGGGGGGGGGGGGGGGGGGGTGGGCTTCTTGGGAAGGACTGGGGGGGCACATGGTGATTTGACATTGACGTAACAAGCAGCTTGATATTGATACTTATACAGACTGATGTCCCCATTTTGGTCTCAGCGCCCCCTTTTTAGCTTTCTTCTTCCAAATGCCCCCCAACAGTCATTGACAATGTACCACCCCTGTTGACAAACATTGCACTAGCACCAGAACACCTAGCTCCCATAGACTTACACTGAATTTCTTTCAAATACCAATGTTTTTCCAGGAGCCATTCTGGTCTTGTTCCATTTAGAACTGAACCATCTTTTGGTTTTTTTCTCCCTTAAACAGATCTCAGGTGAAATAGGAGGCTTTCACTGACAGATCTGTACGGTTACTTGCTCGTCTGCTGAGGTGGAGATTCTGTTTATTACCTCCGCCAAGGAGGTTATGTTTTTGCCAGGGTTTGTTTGTTTGTCTGTCCGTTAGTGTGCAACATAACTCAAAAAGTTATGGACAGATTTGGATGAAATTTTCAGGGTTTGTTGGAAATGGGATAAGGAAGAAATGATTAAATTTTGGTGGTGATCGGGGGTGGGGGGGCCCACGGGGGCTGCCACTAATCAGCCTTGGCGGAGGTCTGCGCTCTCCGAGTGCTTCAAGTTTAATAAGATGCATTTGACTGATAGACTCTTTCACTCTACAGGATGTATCAAAAAAAAACAAAAACAACTATGCATTATGAAAAATTACCCCCAGTTCTGCATTTGATAATTTTTGGAATTTTCTTTTATGGACATCAGTAGGTAGGGGATTGGTGGATATTTGTCCAGATTTACAGCCCCAGGTTTTGCGCAAGCTGCGCAATCCAAGTTAAAACTGGTTTGCTCAAAGTAGCAGTGGGATTTAAATCCAATCAAAGGTCATGGGAGGGGACAATGGGCATCCATCTTGTTTTCCTCAAAATTGCCAGGTTACAGCATTAACACTTTGGCCACCATGCCAATTTCATTTCTTTACCCATGGCAGCTGTTCCTGCCTTTCAAAGTTAATTCAACTTGTTTAGGCCTGAAAATGTCACTGAGGACAGGCCAAGGTAGGGTTAGGGTTAGGGTTGGGCATCCAAAATGGTTGCCCATTGTCCCCACCCATGACCTTTGATTGGATTTAAATCCCACCGCTACTTTGAGCAAACCAGTTTTAACTTGGATTGCGCAATTTGCCCCTGCTCACTCATGCATGAAAACCTGGGTCTGTAAATTTGGACAAATATCCACCAATCCCCTACCTACTGATGTCCATAAAAGAAAATTCCAAAAATTATCAAATGCGGAACTGGGGGTAATTTTTCAAAATGTATCGCTTTTTTTTTATACACCCTGTAGGAAAGTAGTATTTAGCATAATCTCAACCACAACTTCTCACACTGCTGCTCTGCCCCTTTTGTCCAAATATAGTCATTTCCAGCTCCTAAGCCATAAAGTGGTCATAACAAAATTACAAACTTCTGTCTTCAAAATTGTAGATGTGGAAGAGCAATGGTCTGTCCAATAATTATACACAGTCTATGGTCTAGATTCAAAGCACCAGACTCATATAATAACACAAACAAAATTACAAAAACCAGTAGTAGATGAACACCACACCAAACTGTTGTGTAAGGTAAAATTGTTCTTACTTTCAAAAGAGTGTTAGGGCCTCATTAGTAAAGGGCAGGGATTTGATAAGATAATAAGTAGGGATAGGAATCGAGAACCAGTTCTTTTTTGAGAACTGGTTCCCAGTAGCTCGATTCCTTGGAATCATTTGCCTGCTTGCTTAACGATTCTGCTGATCGATTCCGCCTTCGTTGTGCATGCGCGATGACGTCACACGTACGCTGCATTGTTTTGGTCAGAACGTAGCTAACATGGCGTTGGGGCAGAAACGGACTAAAAAGACGACACCAGGTCCACTTACTTGGAACACTGTCAAAGCTTCCATGTCTTCAGAAGGGTGGAATCCCTCCAATATCCTCAAACATTTATCCACAGCATGTGAATCATTTACAGGAATGTCACGTATTTGGTACACTACTTGGCGGCGCTTGTGAATGTAGCAGAAGAGTGAATGCCGGCCGGTTCCGGTTCCGCTGTGGGCAACAAATGTCACAACTCCTCAAATACAAGTTTCCGAAGGTAAGAAGGGAAAGGAAATGAGGTGCACAACAACGGGAGACAAGCTGAGCTGAGTCGAACAGGTTCCACGTAGTAGAAATGTGGCAATAGAGGAATTAGTAAAGCATCTTTAGTTTCACTTTCACTGCACCTCCCCCCCGAACCAGGCCCGGCGTCATCTGTTATTATTATTTGTACATACTGTATATGTTATATTTTCTGTGCACAGATGGAAATATAAAAGACAGTTAATGCAAACACACCTGTTTGTACTCTTTTATTCCCTCACCCAATGAGAATCGATAAGGAATCGGATTGATAAGCAATATCAATAATGGAATCGGAATCGTTAAATTCTTAACGATTCCCATCCCTAATAATAAGATTGAACTGATATTAGTTTTTTTAGGTGGCTATGGTATGTTTTGTTGTTGTTGCTTCTCCACAATGGGGGTGTGCCATCTGTGACCTACTGGCTCCAGATGGGTACCTCATACAACTAGTAAAACCACTTTGGAATGTGTAGACTAAACCTTTAACAATAATAGTGTGAGCTTTTTCTATGTGAATTCCAGACAACATAAGACTCAACTCCCAACATAAACTAATTACATACTGCTTACAACCGAGTCTGTCTGTCTCTCAGCCAATATTTGCATATTCTTCTGTGCCGACTGTATACATCACAAGGCATGCAATTACATTCCTGATCTAGATATATGGGGATTGTACAATGTTGTTGTGTTGCTTTTGTTCTTTTTTTATGTGGAATAGGCAGAAGTGCAAATTTTGCTTCAGTGGAATGTCTGTAATTGCAGAAACACTTTGCTGAACCACGCAACGTTTAGTGCAGATAACAGACAGCAATTTTTGCTGTAGGGATGCTGACAGTGTATAAAAATGCATGATTGGCTAGTTGTCCGGCTATTTGCGAAACCCCCGGTGATGAATGAATGCACAGTACGATGTTTAAGTACAGACAATAGGGTGAAGATATGCTTGAACTGTGTTGTAGTCTTCTGTATCAAATTAAACAAAGGGCTCGGTGTGTAATCAAGACTATTGCTTTGCATGAGCAGCAGCTTCGGTTTGCTGACCTGGAACGGCGAGTTACTCAAGGGGGCTTTGGGAAGGACGTGTTTGCTGTTGTGGCAGTTGCACTCTCTGCCCTTCCAGCTATGGGTCAACCACACTCACCACCAGGTCATCCTGCTGCCTCAGATCAAAATCAAAGTCACATATGTCCGTCTATTTAGGCATGCGATGCTACTAACCTCATTAACAACAAATCCTTAAGATTGGCGTTTCTCCCTTCAGTAGACTTCATAAATTTGTAGAATCAATACCATGGTCTGTTGAATTTGATCCCAGGGTGTGTGTGTGGTAGCCTAACAACTCACTAACACAATTTATGACGGTTTTTCCATCAAAAATCCTCCAATTTGTAGATAGATAGATAGATAGATAGATAGATAGATAGATAGATAGATAGATAGATAGATAGATAGATAGATAGATAGATAGATAGATAGATAGATAGATAGATAGATAGATAGATAGATAGATAGATAGATAATTTATTTATTTCAAACATGCAAAGAAACAAAATAAAACAAAACGAAGCAAATTAAGACAATAACAAAATAACATTTAAATGAACAGAATCTATCTTCAAGTACCTACAAGTCTGAATTTTGCATGGTCGAAAAGGAGCAGGAAGAGGTATAAACTTATTAATCCTACCCCTCAAGTGTTTTTACACCTTTAACACTAACTTAATACAACAATCAAACAATACATTTTTTCTAATTTTAGCATCGAACCACAACAAATACATAATGCAGTAATTAAATTAGACACAACAATATGATCATGGCAGTACAGTTGTACCAACAGACTCAACAATTCAACAATTTTATTCAATAATTATAGATAGATAGATAGATAGATAGATAGACAGACAGACAGACAGACAGACAGACAGATAGACAGATGGATAGATAGATAGATAGATAGATAGATAGATAGATAGATAGATAGATAGATAGATAGATAGATAGATAGATAGATAGATAGATAGATAGATAGATAGATAGATAGATAGATAGATAGATAGATAGATAGATTCAGCAGCTTTGCATACAGCACAAGAAGACAAAAAACAGACATGCCAAAAAACAAACAAACAGTGGGTTAATAACCAGGTTGTTTAGTTCAAATGTATATAAAAATTCACATATATGCACACACACACACACACACATATATGTATGTATATATATATATATAAATTAGCATTATTTGTTTGTAAAGCCTGGAAAAAGCAACTGATGTGTTTGTTTAAATAGGTCAGCATATTGTCTTGTTAATATCTATTGTGCCTGTTGTCTGGTATTTGGTTTTTAGTTTGTATTTTTGGTGTCTTATAAGCCCATGTAAGGGCTGGGCATATCCTTATGCAGGACACAATAATGAAATCTCATTCATTCATTCATTCATATACTCTGAAAGACACTTGCTAAAGAACTACCTCTAAAAGAGCTTCCTGTATAATACTGTAAATAAAGACTTCTCATAGATATCAACCCCTCACAGGTTTCCTTTATCTCTGACCAAATCCATGTTTTCAACAAAAATAATTAATTATCCAAATTCATGAGTTGCCGAACCAAAACTAAGCTTCTCAAGGCACATGGGTTGGGCAGAAAGTTCTGAATCAGTGATGATTTAAACCATCAGAACAAACCTTTGCGACAAAAATTCATTATGCAGAAGTGAGATCACAAATTACAAATATAGACTCTGAGATTGGGCTCTGGGCAGTGGTTCTCAAACTTTTTACAGTGGAATAGCCCCTGAAATATGTTTTCTTTTTTTAAGTCAAGTACCCCCAACTCTGGATTCAGCATTTTTGATTTTAAAAAATTAGGCAAAATTTGTTCCTGTGCCAAAGGTGTCTGTTTTGTTATTTTCTAAACTCTGTAAAAAAAAAAAAAAAAAAAAAAAAAAAAAAAAAACCATATGTTTCACTTTAATGTATTAAAAATAACAAATCTTTATAGGTCAATTTTGTGCAAAATATAAACTGATAAGGGCCCTCTGTCATTGATCAGAAAATAAAATTAAATAGTCATTAATGAATAACTGAACCTTTCATCGACAAGAAATAATGACTTAATTAGTCAAATAAACTCATCTTGAATAATTTAGAATAGAAATGTTCCTAAAATGTTACCGAAGCTAAAACAAGATGACAATAATAATATTAAAAAAATCAAAATATTGGAATTAAATAAGGTCAGTGGTACCAATTTTATTTATGAATGTATATATTGTGTTTCATATTTCAGCATTAATTCTCATTATCTATTTTGTATTCAGTACATGATGACTTATTTAATATATTTTTCCCCAAAAAAATTTCAAGTACCCTCTGGGCTTTTGCCAAGTACCCCTGAGGGTACATGTACCCCCATTTGAGAAAGACTGGTTCAGGGTAAAACAGTCTAAGTGTTCACATATTCTCTCAGAGCTACATGTGTGCGTAGACAAAGGGATCGTGAGCTGCCTAGAATCTTCTAGTGTGTCTGTCGAAGCAAAGATTAATTGGCATGACAGAAACAAATGATGTGCTAAGCACGCTATTAACATTTGCATCACAGCATGATTAAAGTGATCATCTATTGTGACTAAATCAAGTTTAACAAGGCCTGTTGCATCATTTAGCACCTTCCAAACAATGCCCTTTGGCACGGCAGCGAGCTTTGTGACTGCACACAGGAAAATAAAAAGCTGTATGTCCCACATTGCAATGGTTGGCGACGCTGCCGTTTGTCATACCGAAGCATTAATTGCACCGGAGTAAAGTACGCAACACTGTCATGTCACTGAAACACATAAAAAGCCCAACGTACACATACACACTAATAACTGAGCGTTACTCAATTTCTGTCACATCTCCTTTTCTGTGTGACAAAGCTTGATGAACTACACAGATGAATAAAGAGCTACAACTGATTTTAATCAACCCCAGTCTTGTTCTTTTAAAAAGATGTCAGTCAAACAGTTTGTGTAATTTTGTAAAGGAGCTGTGATTTATGAGGGTAGAAGAGCCTCGTGTTTCAGCACCATTTTATCACCGCAAACCAACTGTTTTCCACCTCAGACCTTATCTAACTCCCTGACCCTTTTTTTTTTTTAAGTAATAGCACCGATCCCAAGTAAACATCTTATCTATCTGTATTACAAAGAGTGGCCGGTGGGTTTGTAGGAGGTTAATAGAAAGCAGTTATGAATACAAATTGACCTGATAGAACTATAGCAGTGGCCATTTAGCTTTCACCTCTTTATCTCTGGCTTTTTATGTGCCCAATAAATACCATTCACACCAACTGTATGTTTCGCAAATAGCATTTTTATAAAAACATACCATATATATATATTTATACAAGCTGATTTCCATATCAAATAAAATGGGAGATTAAAATTGTAGAAGAAATTCAGCCAAAGCGTCTAAATGCGGCGGAGGAGATACAGTAGTTTGTGGAATCTGTAACTGTACCGGCCTCTATAAACATTCCTAGCTCACATCTCTTGAGCTCTCCTTAAAGTTTATGTTTCAGGTCTGCTGCATCACGACCAGCTTATCCATACAAGGCTAAGAAAAGCACTAGACCACAAAATGGAACCGACTAAAAATCCACAAAGTCATGCATCCTTGGTTGTGTGATAAGCAGCAGTAAAGGCAATAGCTAGCAGTGGAGATCCTAATCTCCTCATCGGCTGTTATTTACAAAGGTAATAGACCTAAAAAAATAAAGAAAATATATATTTGCATTCTAAAAATTCATTTGTCGATGTTAAAGGGGTCATACTTTGCTAAACCCAGTTTTATTAGTCTTTGGCGTATTTATTTGTGTATTTGGACCCTAATAGTTCATAAAGTTTGAATTTGAACCTTCCAGGTGCTGCAAAGCTATCTTTATATTCATTTTGGCAAAACTGAGTGGATTTCTACAACCTGTTTTAATTCCTGCTTAATTTGTTATGTCACGACTTTTGCATATATAAGGTCAAGATTTCCGACGAACACATCTCAGAGTACGCCGTAATTGTTTGTCAGCAGCAGAGGTTGTAGTCCATACTAATCCATGTATCATTCGTTCTTTTCATATTCAATTGAGAATCCAAAATCAGAAAACAAAAAAAAAGGTCTCATTATTTCATTATTCATGTACGAATCAAAAATAAAAGAAAATAGTTGTTTTTCATTCTTTCAATTCGATTTCGATTCGCACAAATTACAAATTGGAAATAAGCAAATGGACCAAATGTCGGGTTTCATGTTGACATTTTTACTATCCGGTTATGACCTGGAAGTTACTGACTTCTTCGTGTATTGAGGTGGACAATCGTGGGTTTGCTAGTTTTCTGTCGAATTCATTTTAAAGGAGAAGTTCGTGTTATTCAGTGGCAGCAAACACGTTACTCTAAAGGAGGACGATGTGACAACTGAAAAAATCGTCAGGATCTCCCACGTATTGTTGTTTTGTCTAATACAATGCGGCCGTAGTAGCCGATCTAAATAGAAGCCACTTCGCGAAACACATGAAGAAGTCAGTAACTTACGGGTCATACCAAATCGGATATCAAAAATGTTGAATTTGGTCCATTTGCTTGGTTCCAATTTTTATTATGTGCGCACAATCAAAAGAAGACAACTTTCTGATTTTTATTTGTCAAATGAAAAAACAAGTAATTTTTTCATTTTCTGATTGTGGATTCTCAATTGAATATGAAAAGAATGAATGATGCCCTGATTAATACTGAAAATATGTCCAAACTTTGAGCTGATTACCTAAAATATTCAGTTGTTGGTTGTATTAACGAACATAACTGACTGAACGGAACAGAAAGTATGGTCAACAACCTGGACGAGGTGGAGCATGAAGTGGCTCATTTGCATTTAAAGGGCCAGCACTCAAAATGACCTTTCTGGTGTCATTACTCAGAAATAGGGTTGAAGATGGACCTGTGGAGTTGAATTAATGAAGAATTCAGACCCAAGCAAAGCATTTACAGTTTATGTAGACCACAGGGAAATGTTTTAAAATGCATAATTCCATTTAAAAAAAGCTAAATATCACTCCTTTAATTTATAATCTCCCTCCTTCTAAATGCATGCCACCAAACACATCTGCTCCCTGTATAAGCAAGCTCTAAAAATCAAGGACAAAAAACCAGTCAGGAATCACCACTGCCCTATCCTCAAAAACTACAAGTTGCTAAGCTTCGAAAGCTTTAGTGATCTCTGTTTTCTGAAGTTTCAAATGTACAAACAACGTAGCGCCTGAACCACTCAGTCAATTTCTTGAGAGACAAAACAGCAACAGTCACCAGAAGCTCCTGAAAAGCTTAAATTACAAAGTCCCATTCTGTAGGACAACTTCCAGACAGTCATCCTTCTCCTGTAAGAGTATTAAACTCTGGAACTCACTGCCATCTAAAATAAAATCCATCTCAGAGTTTAAGATGTTGACCACCAGAACCAAAACCTGGTAAACCCTTAAGGGTGTGAGCCTATTTTGGCTGTTTTGGGGTACTTTTGATTTTGCCTTTATATCCTATATAAAGAAATGTTTATTATACCCATGTTTGGTATCGTTTTTCCGGCACAATGTCATCTATCTCATCCGCCTATTATTTTTTTCATTTTAACCTACTATATCAACATAAAAGGCCAAAAAACATGAAAAATAGAAAATCCGATTTGAAAAATGTATATAATTTATTGCATAAATAACACAAAGATGCTTAACAAACCTTTCAAAGACTTTAAAAGTGAATACTGATTGTAAATATTAGTCATATATAAAAGAATAACTGTAATAAATTAAAACTATACTCAGACATAAAAGCATAGACATAAAAGCATATCTTTACATAGGCGTTTCTCCAGCCCCCCCCCGGTCCTCCTAGTTTCCACATCCAGTTCAGGTGGGGGTCATCCTCACCCTTACCTGTAATGCTAACGCAGTCTGTGGATTAGAATCCACAGATTTGGCCAGTTTTTTCCATTTTGAAAAAGGACAAAAAATGACTAAGATATGGTCAGAAATCTAACACCCCCCCCCCACCTCATTTTCATACTTTTATTCACGTTTGTTTGCTCCGGTTTCAAACCGTCATATCTCTGCTTGTATTTGCTCTATCAACATCAAATAAAACGTGATGAGTGTTTTAAGTCCACACTTTCGAATGCAGTTGTCCCCAGTGGTCTATGTGACCGACTTCCAACGCTATGACGTGTTGAAAATGTCATGTGATTGAGTCACAGGGCCGTGACTGTGGACCCCTAAGGGTTAAAGACAAAACACAACTGTTCTCATCTGTAAATATTGTGTATATTGTGTGGAAGAGTGAGTGAGTAAATGAATGCCCCATATATAAATGCAACACTGGATTATCCAATTGTATGGTATGACCGTTTTAAATGATGTATATTTTATACTTGTACTGCAATCAGGGGCGTAGAATTGCTAGGAACACGTCCCTACCAATCTCCAGCCACTACTGTGTTGTTCCTATCAATCCAACCGCTGTCCATAGTGTTTAGTCAATGATTATGGCACACAAAGGGTTAACAGTCAGTCTCTGCTAGAAGTCCTGCCTCTAATGTAAATGTCGCTCTCCGATTGGCTCTTTGGTGTTGCTAACGTACATGTGATTGGCCGTCCCCGCTGTCACTCCATCTACTTGTAAAAGGAACCTGCTAGTTGGACCGCTAATGTAAGTTTTCAATATGTTTGTATTTGTTCTGTCTGGGTTGTATTAGCTAAACAGATTTGAATATCAGTGGTGTCATTTACATGTACATTTGTACACGTGTTTGTTTGCGTGTGCGCACATGCCCGTGCTTGTGTGCTCGGTAATTAGGATTTGAAGAATGTCAATGAAAAGAAAACTGGACATAAGACACTTCTACAGGAGTCAAAGTGTAAGTTAGTTCAAGGGTACAGAACTGCAGAGGCTCAACACAGATACTGAATAAAAGACGCTATTTAATGCCAAACAGAAACACTTTTTAAAAGTTACTTTACTTATTATTTTAATACATTTCTATAGAAGAAAGAAAATTTGTGGGGAAAATACAATAAAACCTCAGATTGTAAATGTAATTCCAGATGTCATCTTATCTGTATTTTTTGGGAATAAATTACATGTAATAATTGAAACTAAAAGCCTTTTTTGCTTAGGCAATAACTGTACCATCAAACTCTATGATCACTGTATCCCTAATCTTTTCATATGTTATGAATCAATACATTTATGTCAGGTGACAGACAGTGGAGAGGCAGGAGGAGGTAGAATAGGAGAGACTGAAAATTCATAGGTGAGGTTAAATAATAATGCATATGTTAGTCATGAGAATAACTTTGCAGAATGCATAAAATTCTTGTATTGTTTTTAGATATTCAGATATGCATTATAAACATGTCAATTACTGAATTTTTTTTCTGACTATGATTGTTTACTTGTTTGATCAGCTCTACATGACGTGAAATTATGATTGCAAATGCAAAAAAAAAAAAAAAAAACTTTCCAGAGTGCTGCCTTGGAGCACTTTTGTGTCCACACCAATGTCAAAATCAAACCTACTCCCTTAACTGTGATGTTGTGGAAGAGCCCAACCGGAGACTGGAGTTGAGAATTAGCACTAGCTATAAACTCTAAATCACAGGTGTCAAACATGCGGCCCGGGGGCCAAATCCGGCCCGCCAAAGGGTTTAGTCTGGCCCCTGAGATGAATTTGTGAAAAATTACACTAAAGATATTAACAATCAAGGAAGTTAAACAGGTCAATTCAATCCAAAGTGGATCACACAGTTAAATACTATCATAATAACCTATAAATAATGAAAACTGTAAATTTTTCTCTCTGTTTTAGTGTAAAAAAAAGTTACATTATACACAAATATTTACATTTACAGATTAGCCTTTTAGAAAAAAAATGTGAATAACCTAAAATCTCTTAAGTATGTGGAATTGTAATAATATTCTCCCTGTTATTAAATGTTTTGTGTATTTGTAGATCAACTCTGATCTCTAAGTTGTGATTCACATGTTTAAACGATAAACTAAGGCGTAATATTGTTAACATTGCACTTATTTTTCTTAAGAATTTACAGGTTGTTCATATTTGTCTGAGTACAATTCATAGATAGAAACATTTTCCTTACAGAATTTAAATTTTTTCACTCAAAAGTTATAATTATCATCCTATTATTTATATTATTTTACTGGTCCGGCCCACTTTATGCCATATTAGGCTGTATGTAGCCCCTGAACTAAAATGAGTTTGACAGTCCTGCTCTAAATGCATCACATCAGCTGCAAACTTGTAACTATGTTTGACTGCATTGTCCCTGTCAAATGAATAAATTCTTAAATGCTATACATCTAGGCATGTGCTGCATCTTCACAAACACATGCAACCCTTATATCACAAATCATTTTTTTGTTTATCTGTGAGATACAATATCCGACTATCTCTCTGCACTGCCTCTTTTAAAACCGAAACACATACAAAGAGCATATGCTGTTTAATGGATGGAGTCATGCATCTCCATTTTGTGCCAGCATTCTGCGCCTTTAGTAATCCATTTGTTCCCCTCAAGGTTATTGTTATCAACATAGATCTAGCAAAAAGCTTGGATGGAGAAATAAAGTGCTGCAGTGGTAGCCCACCTTTCCCAACCCTTTCAGCACCAAGCCATTGACTCCTGCCATACGATTCCCTGCACTAAATGCCACTTAAGCTATTACAAGTTTTCAGCTGAGTACAGCGCTGACCTGATGGGGCTGAGGACAAAGAGGGAGCACTGACAGGGACACTTATGAAATGCCAGCGGAGAATTGCCACCATCACTTGGATGTGAGACGGTTTCATGGTCGTTAAAGCTTTAGGTCCGACTCAGACGGCTGCGACTGCCCACAGTGCGTCAGTGAGATGATTGCCGACACGTCCTCTTGTATCCTTACACTATATATGCAGTATAACTTCCCATATGTGTGGTTTATTCTGCCAATGGGAGTGGAGTATCTTACTGAACGGTATGAATGAAGTTTTAGACAACCTTGACAGAATCGTCTCATAAATGCAACTGACAGCTTCGCAGGCTCCACGCGTCTCGTACTCAATCTTATGTACGTCACTGTCCACATGAAGGACACGACCTTCATTTCATTTCAATGGCGTGATTTTGTTAGTTTGTGATTACAGGGTTCCTACAGGTTTCCACAAGTTAAATTGCAGACTTTTTAAGATGTTTTTAGGGCTACTTAGAACAAAATTTAATGCCTATTTCATGGCCATACTGGCAAAAATTTGTGACTCCTAGAATTTAGGAAAATGTATTTATTTGCTCCAACGCCTTGATTCCCACTGTTCTGAGCCTGCGAAGTTAGCAAGAACTTGTTGGTAATTTTACTATAAATTGTCAGGTTGTAATGGATGGAAATGAGTCGACTAATGTTTCTTTCTTTGTGTGTACATTTCCCAGACACATTTAAACACAACACAACGAACAAGTTTATGGCAACATAACTTAAGACCTACCACATCAAATTTAATACATTTTAAAGACTTTTTTAAGATAATAATGGCAGATTTGCAAATTCAAGACTTTTACAGGGTTCCTACAGGTTTCTACAAGTTAAATTTAAGACTTTTTAAGACTGCTTAGACCAGAATCTAATGCCCATTTCACAGCCTATTTCACGGCCATACTGGCAAAAATGTGTGACTTTTTGTGACTTGTTATATTTATTTACTCCAGTGCCTTAATTCCCACTGTTCTGAGTCATTTATTACCGGGGTCTGCAAAATTAGCGATAACTGGTTCGTAATTTTACTATAAATTGTCAGGTTGTAATGGATGGAAATGAGTCAACTAATGTTACTTTCTTTGCTTGTACATTTCCCAGACACATTTAAACACAACACAACGAACAAGTTTATGGCAACAAAACTGAGGACCTACCATATCAAATTTAGTACCTTTTAAAGACTTATTTTTAAAGATATTAATGGCAGATTTGTAAATTCAAGACTTTTCAGGGTTCGTACAGGTTTCTACAAGTTAAATTTCAGACTTTTTAAGATGTTTTTAGGGCTACTTAGAACAAAATTTAATGCCTATTTCATGGCCATACTGGCAAAAATTTGTGACTCCTAGAATTTAGGAAAATGTATTTATTTGCTCCAACGCCTTGATTCCCACTGTTCTGAGTCTGCGAAGTTAGCAAGAACTTGTTGGTAATTTTACTATAAATTTTCAGGTTGTAATGGATGGAAATGAGTCGACTAATGTTTCTTTCTTTGTGTGTACATTTCCCAGACACATTTAAACACAACACAACGAACAAGTTTATGGCAACATAACTTAAGACCTACCACATCAAATTTAATACATTTTAAAGACTTTTTTTAAGATAATAATGGCAGATTTGCAAATGCAAGACTTTTACAGGGTTCCTACAGGTTTCTACAAGTTAAATTTAAGACTTTTTAAGACTGCTTAGACCAGAATCTAATGCCCATTTCACAGCCTATTTCACGGCCATACTGGCAAAAATGTGTGACTTTTTGTGACTTGTTATATTTATTTACTCCAATGCCTTAATTCCCACTGTTCTGAGTCATTTATTACCGGGGTCTGCAAAATTAGCGATAACTGGTTCGTAATTTTACTATAAATTGTCAGGTTGTAATGGATGGAAATGAGTCGACTAATGTTACTTTCTTT
Source organism: Sphaeramia orbicularis (assembly GCF_902148855.1). NCBI lineage: Eukaryota > Metazoa > Chordata > Actinopteri > Kurtiformes > Apogonidae > Sphaeramia > Sphaeramia orbicularis. The sequence goes on along the minus strand of NC_043972.1, from coordinate 39,947,380 downwards.
GCTTGTACATTTCCCAGACACATTTAAACACAACACAACGAACAAGTTTATGGCAACAAAACTGAGGACCTACCATATCAAATTTAGTACCTTTTAAAGACTTATTTTTAAAGATATTAATGGCAGATTTGTAAATTCAAGACTTTTCAGGGTTCCTACAGGTTTCTACAAGTTAAATTTAAGACTTTTTAAGATGTTTTTAGGGCTACTTAGAACAAAATTTAATGCCTATTTCATGGCCATACTGGCAAAAATTTGTGACTCCTAGAATTTAGGAAAATGTATTTATTTGCTCCAACGCCTTGATTCCCACTGTTCTGAGTCTGCGAAGTTAGCAAGAACTTGTTGGTAATTTTACTATAAATTTTCAGGTTGTAATGGATGGAAATGAGTCGACTAATGTTTCTTTCTTTGTGTGTACATTTCCCAGACACATTTAAACACAACACAACAAACAAGTTTATGGCAACATAACTTAAGACCTACCACATCAAATTTAATACATTTTAAAGACTTTTTTAAGATAATAATGGCAGATTTGCAAATTCAAGACTTTTCAGGGTTCCTACAGGTTTCTACAAGTTAAATTTAAGACTTTTTAAGACTGCTTAGACCAGAATCTAATGCCCATTTCACAGCCTATTTCACGGCCATACTGGCAAAAATGTGTGACTTTTTGTGACTTGTTATATTTATTTACTCCAATGCCTTAATTCCCACTGTTCTGAGTCATTTATTACCGGGGTCTGCAAAATTAGCGATAACTGGTTCGTAATTTTACTATAAATTGTCAGGTTGTAATGGATGGAAATGAGTCGACTAATGTTACTTTCTTTGCTTGTACATTTCCCAGACACATTTAAACACAACACAACGAACAAGTTTATGGCAACAAAACTGAGGACCTACCATATCAAATTTAGTACCTTTTAAAGACTTATTTTTAAAGATATTAATGGCAGGTTTGTAAATTCAAGACTTTTCAGGGTTCCTACAGGTTTCTACAAGTTAAATTTCAGACTTTTTAAGATGTTTTTAGGGCTACTTAGAACAAAATTTAATGCCTATTTCATGGCCATACTGGCAAAAATTTGTGACTCCTAGAATTTAGGAAAATGTATTTATTTGCTCCAACGCCTTGATTCCCACTGTTCTGAGTCTGCGAAGTTAGCAAGAACTTGTTGGTAATTTTACTATAAATTGTCAGGTTGTAATGGATGGAAATGAGTCGACTAATGTTTCTTTCTTTGTGTGTACATTTCCCAGACACATTTAAACACAACACAACAAACAAGTTTATGGCAACATAACTTAAGACCTACCACATCAAATTTAATACATTTTAAAGACTTTTTTTAAGATAATAATGGCAGATTTGCAAATTCAAGACTTTTACAGGGTTCCTACAGGTTTCTACAAGTTAAATTTAAGACTTTTTAAGACTGCTTAGACCAGAATCTAATGCCCATTTCACAGCCTATTTCACGGCCATACTGGCAAAAATGTGTGACTTTTTGTGACTTGTTATATTTATTTACTCCAATGCCTTAATTCCCACTGTTCTGAGTCATTTATTACCGGGGTCTGCAAAATTAGCGATAACTGGTTCGTAATTTTACTATAAATTGTCAGGTTGTAATGGATGGAAATGAGTCGACTAATGTTACTTTCTTTGCTTGTACATTTCCCAGACACATTTAAACACAACACAACGAACAAGTTTATGGCAACAAAACTGAGGACCTACCATATCAAATTTAGTACCTTTTAAAGACTTATTTTTAAAGATATTAATGGCAGATTTGTAAATTCAAGACTTTTCAGGGTTCCTACAGGTTTCTACAAGTTAAATTTAAGACTTTTTAAGACTACTTAGAATTTAATGCCCATTTCACAGCCTATGTCACAGCCATACTGGCAAAAATTTGTGACTTTTCATGACCTGTGATATTTATTTGCTCCAACGCCTTGATTCCCACTGTTCTGAGTCCTTTCTCAGTGGGGGCTGCAAAGTTAGCGATATCTGGTTCCTAATTTTACTATAAGTAATCAGGTTGTAACAGGTTGAACTGAGTAGACTAACGCTACTTTTTTTGCTTGTAAATTTCCCAGACACATTTAAACACAACACAATAAACAAGTTCATGACAACATAACTTAAGATCTACCATATGAAATTAAATACTTTTCAAATACTTTTTTACGGTATTAATGGCAGATTTGTAAATTCAAGACTTTTCAGGGTTCCTACAGGTTTCTACAAGTTAAATTTAAGACTTTTTAGGACTACTTAGAACAGAATCTAATGCCCATTTCACAGCCTATTTCACGGCCATACTGGCAACAGTTTGTGACTCCTACAATTTAGGGAAACATATTGTAGCGACTGGGAATTGTGATGTTAAAAACGGACTGTTCCACTTAAAGAGATGTCCCAGAATGCACTGATGTTTAGGGAAGTGTGCGGGAGTTTTGTTTTTGTTAGATGTTACCGACTGTGTGTGTGTGAGTGTTCTTCTCTGCCGACCAGTTTTCCTACATGTGCTGTTTCTGTTTCCGCCATGAGTTTAAGTGTTATCTACCGTTGTTCTAACTAGTTAATACTGTACGTTTGCAGAACCCATGTTTGTGAAGGAGTAATTAAAAAGAAACAGTAGAACGAGAAAATCCGTCCTACCTCTCTCTGTGTTGCCGGCTTCGCCACAATTGGTGTCAGAAGTGGGATCAGCTAAGCTAAGCTAACGTTCCCACTACAGAGAGATGGAACAGGAACACAGAATTATCACGGAGCTCCTCGCACATCTCGACAAGCAGTGCGGACTCAAAGAGCATATCCCCGGTGGAGCCCGCTTGCCTGTCCTGGATGGCGCCAGCACTCCGCGTCGCTCCACATCCGCACCGAGAAGCATCCTCTCCGCTCATCACTCCGAGGACGGCCCGGCTGCGCCACACACGGTGACTGCGACGGGAGGGGCCATTCCCCGCCGCAGGATGGAGAGCTCATCGGCCGGGCATGGCCCGACGTCGGAGGTGAGAGGTGCTGTTCCCACACCGTTGCCACACCCCCCGTCACAGAACACCTACAAGCTGCCGCGATATGCAGGTATCACACCACTAGAACCCTACCTTGCTCAGGTTGAGATGGCAGCGCTAATGAACAGATGGAATGCTGCTGAAACAGCCGCCCATATCGTTCTGGCCTTAGAGGGAAAAGCACTGCAGGTGTTAATGGATGTAGCACCAGGGGAGCTAAATGACTATGTAACCCTTACTATGGCTCTGAAACGGCGCTTTGGAAAACGCACCTCAACCGATCAGATGAGAGACCAGTTGGCTCATAGACACCGAGCCGAAGGTGAAGCATTGGGTGCCTATGCAGCAGATGTGCGTTTCTACACTGAACAGGGCTACCCCACTTTCGATCCATCAGCACGTGATGAGCTAGCCCTGAGCGCCTTCATCCGAGGTCTCACACTTGAAAAGCTGAGAGAACACCTCCGCCTCAGTGCACCCACAACCCTGCAGGCTGCGCTGGAGGAAGCAGAACGGGTCGAGACTGTGTTATCACCCCGCCGTATGGTGAGACCCCAGGTACGAAAAGTGGAGACCAGTGATGATGATGAGGAGGTGGTGGTCTGCCAGGCTCAACCTTCCCCAGCTCCAACAAGTCAACGACAGCTACCAAAGAGGCCACGGGCACGCCGACCCCAAAGTGGCTGTCACCGGTGTGGAGAAATGGGGCACTTTGCTCGTGACTGCCCTGCACCTGCACCCCGGCACCCCATTTCCCACCATTCGGAAAACTAGAGCTGGGGGGCACTGTGGGGAACCTGCCCCCCAGCCAGCCAACTGAATCCCCCACCGAGAACATTAACCAGATCGGCAGGTTGGGTCGTGCCCATGGCCTATACCTACTCTGCTACCTCAATGGACACGCCTGCAGGGCCCTGGTAGACTCAGGGTCCGTTATCTCTCTGGTGCGCCCAGGGGTGCTACCGGAGACTAGTGATGGGGAGTCGTCCGGGTGGGCACCCACCTCCAACAAGATCAGGACTGTGACGGGGGGGCTCTCAGAAATGCTTGGGAAACGAAGCCTGAGGGCACGGGCTGGGAGGACTGAAACAGAGCAAGAGTTCTGGTTGGCTGACATCCTGGACCCCTGTATTATCGGCCTCGACCTGTTGGAACATTGGGGAGCTGTGGTGGATGTGTCAAAGAGACTCATCCACATCGGGACGGAGACCCTGCCTCTCCAATGTCGATGGGATAGGAAGAGGGTAAGACGCACACACACACAAGCACCTCAGCAGCAGCGTTCCAGTGAGCGTGGTGCAGCAACTATGGACCCACAACAGCAGTCTAGGGTTAACAGTGGATCAGCAGCTGCGATCCAGCAGCAATACGAGGCACCAATGCGGCATGGACAACATCATCAGCCCACCCCTGAGACTGTCCAAGCTGTCCAAGAACTCGCACAGCGGAGCAGTGAGCAGCTGGACCCGCAACAGAGTGCACAGTTGGGGGACCTGCTTCAAGAGTTCTTGGACATCTTTGCTGCTAGAGATGAGGAGTGCACTCGGACAGGGCTGGTGCAGCACACCATCAACACAGGTACAGCTGCGCCCATCCGTCTACGCCCTTATCGGCTTCCGCTTGCTAAGCGGGAGGCTGCTGAGCGGTTGATCCAGGCCATGGCCACAGCGGGGGTGATAGAGCCATCCAACAGTCCTTGGGCCTTCCCTGTTGTCTTAGTGCAAAAGAAAGACGGCACATGGAGGTTCTGTGTGGACTATCGGCGTCTGAACGCAGTGACCCGTAAGGACTCTTATCCATTACCCCGCATTGACGATGCCCTGGACCACATCGTAGGGTCACGATGGTTCAGCTCCCTGGATTTGAGAAGCGGCTACTGGCAGGTAGAGCTAGCACCAGAGGACCGTCCCAAGACGGCTTTCACCGTCGGTCAAGGACTCTGGCAATTCAAAGTGATGCCGTTTGGTCTATGCAATGCTCCTGCCACGTTTGAGAGGCTGATGGAGAGGGTGCTGGCCCACATTCCACGGAGCCAGTGTGTGGTCTATCTCGATGACCTGCTGGTTCACGCCACTGACTTCGAGCAGGCGCTGGCAAACCTGCGCCAGGTTTTCAGTGCCATCCGTGAAGCAGGCCTACGGTTGCACCCTAAAAAGTGCAACCTTCTGCAACAGGAAACCAAGTTCCTGGGACATGTAGTGGGGGCTGATGGTGTTGCCACCGACCCAGCAAAGGTGGAGGCTGTCCGGAACTGGCGGGTCCCCAGAAATGTCAGCGAGGTGCGCAGCTTCCTGGGACTTGCCTCATACTACCGGCGTTTTGTGCGTAACTTCGCATCCATCGCCAGCCCACTACACCGTCTCACTGACAAAGGGCGGAAGTTTGAGTGGAATGAGAGTTGTGAGGCTGCCTTCATCCAACTGCGTGAAGCCTTGACCACCGCCCCCATCCTGGCACTCCCTGACCCAGGGTGCCGTTTCATCGTTGACACAGACGCCAGTGACACGGGACTGGGGGCTGTTCTTTCACAGGAGAGAGAGGGGGGAGAAAGAGTGGTGGCTTACTACAGCCGCGCCCTGCATCGTGCTGAGCGAAACTACTGCGTTACCCGGCGCGAATTGTTGGCAGTCATCACAGCGCTTCACCACTTTCGACCCTACCTCTATGGCCGGCCCTTCCTTCTGCGGACAGATCATGCCTCCCTGGCATGGCTCCTCACCTTCCGTGAACCAGAAGGACAACTGGCAAGGTGGATTGAAGCCCTGCAGAATTACGACTTTGAGGTCCAGCATCGGGCCGGGCGACTTCACTGCAATGCCGACGCTCTCTCCCGACGGCCCTGCGAGGCAACGGATTGCAGGCATTGTTGGCGGAAAGAAGAACGAGACCATTCGACTCTTCCGGTGGCCGTAGCGCAACAGGTTCAGGGAGTGGAGGAGGGGCTGGTAGCAGTAGAGCGGCAGGAATGGCAGTCTGCGCAGGAAGCTGATCCCATCCTATCCAAGGTGGGGCAGTGGGTTGATGCAGGAGCACGCCCTTCCTGGCAGGCGGTCTCGGCACTGTCAGTGGAAGCCAAGGCCTACTACTCCCAGTGGGCCACACTGAACCGGCGGGATGGACTGCTCTACCGTGTCTGGCAGGCGCCAGGCCGAGGGGGGGTGGTTTGGCAGCTGCTGGTGCCAAAGGACCGGCGCCAGCAGGTGCTACAGGCTGTCCACGGCTCAGTGGGGGCAGGGCACTTTGGGGTGTCAAAGACTTTGAACAGACTGCGACAGGGGTTTTACTGGGCTGGTTGCAGGCAGGACACTGAACTGTTCGTGCATTGCTGTGATGCCTGCACCGCCCAGAAGGGCCCCACCCAACGCTCCCATGCTCCGTTACAGCGTTACCAAGTGGGGGCTCCCATGGAACGCGTGGGCGTGGACATCCTTGGGCCGTTTCCCCTCACTGAGGATGGGAACCGTTACGTCCTAGTGGCCATGGACTATTTTACTAAGTGGCCAGAAGCGTATGCGGTTCCCGACCAGAGTGCCACAACCACAGCTGAGAGACTGGTGTGCGAGATGTTCTGCCGATTCGGTGTGCCTGAGGAGCTGCACAGTGATCAGGGGCCGAACTTTGAAGCGCAGGTGTTCACTGAGGTCTGCAAGCGCATGGGGGTGACGAAGACCCGGACAACCCCCCTTCACCCCCAGAGTGACGGACTGGTGGAGCGCTTCAACCGGACGTTGTCCACACAGTTGGCAATCGTGGTTGAGCGACATCAGCGCGATTGGGACCGTCACCTGCCCCTGATCATGATGGCGTACCGATCGGCAGTACAAGAGAGCACTGGGTGTACACCAGCCACTCTCATGTTTGGGAGGGAGCTTCGGACTCCTGTGGACTTAGCCTTTGGCCGACCCCCTAGCACCGACCTTCCTGAACAGCCTGGCATGGAGTACCTACACAGCCTTCGGCAGCGGCTGGCGGAGGCTCATGACTTTGCCCGTCGGTGCCAGGATCAGGCTGGGGGGAAACAGAAACGGGCTTATGACGTCCACTGCCGGGGCCGCCCCTTCTCGCCTGGGGAGAAAGTGTGGGTCTACAACCCCGCCCGGAAGAAAGGGGTTTCACCTAAACTGGCTAGTAAGTGGGTGGGCCCCTGTGAGGTGCTAGGGCAGCTCTCCGATGTGGTATACCGGGTGAGGATGTCTGCCCGAGGTCGGGTGGTGGTGCTACACCAGGACCGTCTGGCACCCTATCGGCCCCATGTAAAATCAGGCGAAAGTGATAACATTCTCGTCTCACCCGGGGCCTCTTCTTCCCCCGCAAATTCACCCTGCCCTGCAGATGGTGAGATGAACAGTGGGGGGGGGGGGCCTGTGCGAAGAAGGACTGGGCGGCGGCAGAGGCTGCCTCCCCGTCGCTATGTGGACTATGTGTTGAGCTTGTAGTCGCCGGGACGGGCGACACGCTGGTGGGGGCAATGTAGCGACTGGGAATTGTGATGTTAAAAACGGACTGTTCCACTTTAAGAGATGTCCCAGAATGCACTGATGTTTAGGGAAGTGTGCGGGAGTTTTGTTTTTGTTAGATGTTACCGACTGTGTGTGTGTGAGTGTTCTTCTCTGCCGACCAGTTTTCCTACATGTGCTGTTTCTGTTTCCGCCATGAGTTTAAGTGTTATCTACCGTTGTTCTAACTAGTTAATACTGTACGTTTGCAGAACCCATGTTTGTGAAGGAGTAATTAAAAAGAAACAGTAGAACGAGAAAATCCGTCCTACCTCTCTCTGTGTTGCCGGCTTCGCCACAATATTTATTTACTCCAGTACCTTGATTCCCACTGTTCTGAGTCATTTCTCATCGAGGTCTGCAAAGTTAGCAATAACTGGTTCCTAATTTTGCTATAAATTGTCAGGTTGTAATGGGTGGAACTGAGTCGACTGTTACTTTCTTTGCTTGTACATTTCCCAGACACATTTACAGCGAACAAGTTCATGGCAACACAACTTAAGACCTACCATATCAAATTTAATACCTTTCAAAGACTTTTTTAAGATATTAATGGCAGATATTTAAAGTCAAGACTTTTCAGGGTCCCTACAGGTTTCTACAAGTTAAATTTAAGACTTTTTAAGACTACTTAGAACAGAATTTAATGCCGATTTCATATCACATTTCACAGCCATACTGGCAACAATTTGTGACTTTTCGTGACTTGTGATATTTATTTACTCCATTGCATCGATTCCTAACTGTTCTGAGTCATTTCTCACCGGGGTCTGCAAAGTTAGCGATACCTGGTTCCTAATTTTACTTTAAATTGTCAGGTTTTAATGGGTGGAACTGAGTAGACTAATGCTACTTTCTTTGCTTGTACAATTCCCAGACACATTTACAGCGAACAAGTTTATGGCAAAACAACTTAAGACCTACCATATCAAATTTAATACCTTTTAAAGACTTAAGGTATTAACGGCAGACTTGCAAATTCAAGACTTTAACAGGGTTCCTACAAGTCAAATTTAAGACTTTTTAAAACCTTTTTAAGACAACTTAGAACAGAATTTAATGCCCATTTCACAGCCATACTGGCAAAAATTTGTGACTTTCCAGACTCATGATATTTATTTACTCCAATGCCTTGATTCGCACTGTTCCGTGTCCTTTCTCACCGGGGTCTGCAAAGTTAGCAATATCTGGTTTGTAATTTTACTATGAATTGTCAGGTTGTAACAGGTGGAACTGCGTAGACTAATGTTACTTTCAAATTTACTTTCAATGTTACTTTCACATTTAATACATTTTAAAGACTTTTTTAAGGTATTAATGGCAGATTTGTAAATTCAAGACTTTTACAGGGTTCCTATAGGTTTCTACAAGTTACATTTAAGACTTCTTAAGACCTTTTAAGACTAATTAGAACAGAATTTATATCCCATTTCACAGCCGTTCCTCTCCACTCATGTCAACCAGGTCGGGATTGATCTTTTCTACCAACCAGACATTATTAAATTTACACTTCCTCATGCTTACTTTTCACTTCCCAGCCGTCCCTTAAAGTCAAAGTCAGCTTTCTCGGGTGGCTAACGGCTACACATTTTCCTGGGTGTTTGTTGTTCTGTAATTATTTGTCACTGGGGGCTGCAAAGTTAGCGATAATTGGTTCCTAATTTCACTATAAATTGTCGAGTTGAAACATGTGGAACTGAGTAGGCTAACGTTACTTTCCGTCTAGCTTAGACATTTCCCAGACACTTCTGAAACACAACACAATGAACAAGTTTATGGGAACATAATTTAAGACCTACCATATCAAATGTAATACCTTTTAAAGACTTTTTAAAGATATTATTGGTAGATTTTTAAATTTAAGACTTTTACAGGGTTCCTACAGGTTTTGACAAGTTCAATTTAAGACATTTAAAGACCTTTTAAGACTACTTAGAACAGAATTTAATGCCCATTTCACAGCCATTTCTCTCAACCCTTGTCAACCAGGTCGAGAATGATCTTTTCTCCAATGAGACATTATTAAATTTACACTTCCTCATACTCACTTCTCACTTGTGAACTGTCCCGAAAATCAAAGCCAGCTTCCTCGGGTGACTAACGGCGACACGTTTATTGGGCTAAATGTTCTGTGATTATTTTCCACCAGGGGCTGCAGAGTTAGCGATAATTAGTTCCTAATTTCAACATAAATTGTCGAGTTGAAACATGTGGAACTGAGTAGGCTAGCGTTACTTGCTTTCTAGCTTGGACATTTAACAGACATATTTAAACACAATACAGCCAGCAAGTTCATGGCAACATAACTTAAGACCTACCATATCAAATTTAATACATTTTAAAAGCTTTTTAAAGATATTAATGGCAGATTTGTAAATTCAAGACTTACAAGATTTTCTAAGAAACCTTGGATTATAACATCATACAAATGTAGAAGTGATCCAACGCAAAGAAAGCAATAACTCACATGTTCGATAAGTTCCCTGATCATGCCGTTCCACTGGCCCTTCTCATCCGGAGAGCCATATTTCCCATCAGGCACTAGACGGATCTCATATGAGAAGCCCAGGATGTTGGCCAGCTCTTTGAGCAAGTCGATGCAGAAGCCTTCGAAGCGATCGTTCCCAACCAGCGCCTTGTCAGACTTCTTAAGCATGACATATGGCTCCTCCTGCAAAGACCCAAAAGATCAAATGAAAAGCAATGGTGAGGTCAGCTTTTTCAATTTGTCTCAGCACATGCACCTAATTGAACCAAAGTGATCTGAGCTGATGAGTCGCTGTAGCATTTAACAGGCAGTGACAGGCAGCGAGGCAAGTTCAGTGTGCAGATAGAGCGAGTGCTAAAATATGAAAGAAGGCTGACTCTTTTTTATCCTCATTAAAAGAGACCTGACTTAATATGAGACTGTGGAGTAACTCTGTGTGTTTTCAATAGCAGACCACTCACCACAGTTTTCTGTATTATAGCAGTGCAAGAATGAATCTATGGACACTTACTGAAATATTATGTTCAAGTACAAACTTCAGGTACTTTTATTTCTAGATTTTTATGTTTTATTTTGTACTTTTAGTTTTCCCCATTTGTTTGACAGCTTTACAGTTTAGATTTGACAGAAAAGGCAACACATTAAAGATTAAACCACTACTTTTGTACTATTTTAGGTTTCTAATGTGTCACATGAAGCAGCGTGTATTTAGGTTCAGATTTCAGAGGCCTTGTTAACAAAGGGTAAGGACCTCAGTTCCAGAATGAAGCCAATGAGAAAGTATCTTAACCCATAGAGACCCAAACAGTCATTATCAACCAAAACCATTTACTGATGTAACTGTTTGACTGATATACAGGGTGTATCAAAAAAAAAAACTATACATTTTTAAAAATTACCCCCAGTTCCGCATTTGATAATTTTTGGAATTTTCTTTTATGGATGTCAGTAGGTAGGGGATTGGTGGATATTTGCCCAAATTTACAGACCCAGGTTTTCATGCATGAGTGAGCAGGGGCAAATTGCACAATCCAAGTTAAAACTGGTTTGCACGAAGTAGCGGTGGGATTTAAATGCAATCCAAGGTCATGGGAGGGGACAACAGGCATCCATTTTGTTTTCCACAAAATTACCAGGTTACAGCATTAACACTTTGGCCACCATGTCAATTTCATTTCTTTACCCATGGCAGCTGTTCCTGCCTTTCAAAGTTAATTCAACTTGTTTTGGCCTGAAAATGTCACTGAGGACAGGCCAAGTTAGGGTTAGGGTTAACCTCCCATGACCTTTGATTGGATTTAAATCCCACTGCTACTTCGCGCAAACCAGTTTTAACTTGGATTGCGCAATTTGCCCCTGCTCACTCATGCATGAAAACCTGGGTCTGTAAATTTGGATAAATATCCACCAATCCCCTACCTACTGACATCCATAAAAGAAAATTCCAAAAATTATCAAATGCGGAACTGGGGGTAATTTTTAAAAATGTATTTTTTTTTTTTTGATACACCCTGTATATCAGTCAAACATACCAAACTAAGAACTAACTCAGCTGCTGCCTCCTTACTGTTTATGCTTTTTACAGCTTGCAATGCAGTATATTTACATAGTTATATTGGTATTTTTACTTTACTAAATGTTCTGAAAACTGTTTAAAAAAAGCAGAATACTTGTACCACCACTGTGCTGTAGTGATATGAATGCATGCAGAGAGAATGTTTGTATAATCAGTGTACCTGCAGTGTTAAGTGTTATGCTAACTCAACGTAGCTAGTGTCTGCGCCACACCGCTGTGTGTTGACCTATATAGCTGGTGCACGGGTCGGTTCATTTTATGGTCAGGTAGCTGACAGTCTTTACTGGCCTGTAATATCCTGCTTGGGTGCTCATAATTTGGGCTGTATAAAAGCTTGATTAGGAACAGAATGCAGCAGTGAAACGGAACATGCCCACAACGTTGCCTTCATCAGTTGTCACCAAACCTCCAAGGTGGAGTGGGGGTAGGGGGGGCGACTGAGCTGATGCCTGCAGTTACAATGACTAACACAGAAAAGCTCATAAATGATTTCCTTTATTTTGTGCCTGTTACTATTTCCCAGGCAGATAGACTTGCATGTCCCGCTGTGCATTTCAAAACATGTTGGTCCATTTATGCAAGGGTCGTAATACAATTTATTGCCACCAGTGCCCAGATGTATAATTTACAAACTGAGCTCAGAAGCAGAGTAATTGATTCTCTAGTGAAGGTGACCCTTTGCTTTGTGTTTTTTTTTTTTTGTTTTTTTTCCTTCAACTGGAGCTCATGTGGTGCAAAATAAAAAAAGGTACAGTCAAAGAGGAGAAAATAGGAAGCTAAAACTCTCTTTATTCCCTTAGGAAATTGTTTTTCATGGGGTAAAGTAGAGGTGGAGAAGGTGGAAGTGTGATGGCAAGTAAAATAACATCAAGTACAGCATGTGGACAACAGTTGCACTACTTCTTTTTACTATTTACCCTGAAAGGTGCGGGGCATAATTTATTTCATAACTTATATTATAACAATATAAAAGTGCAAAGAAAAACACAGTAAATGATAAACCTCTTTAATTGTTGGCTATCAAAATATGCGGCCACACGGACATTACAATTAGAATGGCCTCTTAAATAAATAATAAGATATGAATACTTGATGACAATGCATTTAGAGAGCAAGCGCTTATAGCTGCAAACTTTGCTCAAGTTGTCCAATTAACTTGATCAAAAAGTTTGCATGTTAAGGGAAAAAAAAAAAAAAAAAAAAAGTCATTACCATCTGTTTCTAGCCCTCCAATTCTTGCAATTCCCCAAGGTTTGGACTCAACTCAAAGTGTTTATAACCGTTCTACCCTCACACTCGCAGCATGGGCGTGCATAACAGAAAAAGGAGGGAGGTGGGCCTGAGTAGAAACATTACAGGCAATGGAGTGCAAACAATTAATGTAAGGGGGAGAAAACACATTAAGAGCTTTAATCTCTCTAACAAAGTTATCACTATAAAGCTGTCAGACGTCCTGTTCATGCATCACTGGAACCAGTTTGATGCAATGTCATTACGCTAAAAGGGGAGATTGATATTAAAGTTGAAAGTCTCTTCGGCGATACAAAAGTAGGCAGTTTTATGATCTCAAACTAATGAATCCCAATGAAATAGCAAATCAAGGAACGTGTCAGAAATGTTCAAATGCATTTCTAAATTATCACTGTTTTTTTTTTTTAGGAAACTCAAATTGCACTTGGAACTATTCATCTAACACCACTCTAACTACAACATAAAATCAGCAATCAGTGGCACTTCTTAGTACAGTGGTTTAACATTATAACACTTGAACCCTCACCCCATTTCTCTTCTCCGAGATAGAATTAACATAGATGGCAACTGATAGGCATTAATTATGCCTCGCCTTGACCTCCCCTGTCATAATTACAGCCTTGTGGTCCAATACAAGGATAATGATAATGATTATCATTGTATTGTTGTATCACAGCTTGAGGATTTGTCCTAAAAATGTACACAGGGATATTAGCATTTTCCAACTAGCTCCACAAAGAACCCAATATGCTGTGACAGTGTTAAGGGCATACAGCAGTGAATCCATAGGCCAAATAAAAACGCAGAAATGGGGGTGGGCTACTTAGTTTGTTCTGTTTGAACATGCGATTAAGGAATGGTTCATTGTGTCTCAGTGCCTTTATATTTTTACTACGCATATTTATTATTATGACATGACCTTAGAGCAGGGGTGTCAAACTCATTTTCGTTCAGGAGCCACCTTAAGCCAAATGTGATCTGAAGTGGGCCGGACCAGTGAAATACTAGCACAATAGCTTTAAATAATTACAACTCCAAACTTTTTGTTTCTTTTTGTTTTAGTGCAAAAAAACACATTACATAATGAAAATATTTACATTTACAGACTATCTGAACAAAAAAGACATGGATACCCTGGAAAAACTGAAATTTCTAAAGAAAAATAAGTGCAATTTTCCACAATATTCTGCCTCAACTTCTCATTTATACGTGTGTTACAGAGCAGAGCTACAAAGGCACAACATATTTAGTAACAGGCAAAATATTGTTGAAATTGGGCTTAATTTTCTTTAGAAACTTCACGTTGTTCATATTAGTTCAGGTTATTCACATTTCACCATCATATAGTTTGTAAATGTACACATTTTCTTAATTCAATATTATTTACTGTACTACAACAAATTAAAAAAAAACAAAACAAAACTGAAGTTGTCATTATTTATAGGTACAATATAATATTATTTTTTCACATTAAACCAAAACGAATATTTGGAGTCATTATTTTTAGGTTATTATGCTATTATTTTACTTGCAAATTCATCCCACGGGCCAGACTGGAAGCTTTTGCGAGACGCATGTTTGACACCTGTGCCTTAGAGTCTCAGCTGAACCTCTGGCGATAAGAATAAGAATAAGAATATCCCATTAAGACCCAAACATCCACCATCTACTGATCTAAAATGTTTAGTACCTGTTGATCCACTAAACCTATCAATACATGAAAATAATTGATGTAAAATACAGTTTCATGGTCATCAGATATGACCCATTTGGACATCCAGAAGCTCCATAGTCAACGTGGAAACACCGTCATCTTCTACAACATTGATTTACCAGTAAAACTCATGGAGTTGGATCAATGACAGTGGGTGGACACACTCGCTTTATGTTGAGTAAATGATATACTTTGATGAAAATGTAACTTTTTCTTCAGTTTTCTTGGATTCTGACATAAAAACCCTCAACTTTAATTTGAGCTTATATAAACTTCTACATGATCAGTAAATTAAATATAGGAAAATACTTGATTTTAACTGAAAAAAACACCAAATACAGTAGATAATATTATAATAAATGGTGATAAATCAATTAATAAAGATTAAATATAGAGTTATACTGCTGAAATTAATTTGGGAACTGACACGAAAGTAGCTCTGGGTCTTTATGCAATAAGAATAAGAATAAGAATAATATAGTATTGCTATTTAAAGAAACTCAAACACCACCGATTCTTCTAATATGGTTTAACCTCAAGTGGGCCTGATTCTGGTAAGAGATAAGACCTAATTAACTGACACTGATTCACCAGTAAAACCCATGGAGTTGGATCAGTGACAGTGGATGGAGACACGTGGTTTATGTTCAGTTAATGATATTGTTGTTGAAAAAGTCCATTTTTCTTCCGTTTTCTCTGTTTCTGATATAAAAACCCTAAACTTTACTCTGAGCTTTTATGAACATCTACATGATCAGTAAATTAAATACAGGAAAATACTTGATTTTCACTGAAAAAACACCAAATACAGTGGATAATATTATAATAAATGATGATAAATCAATTAATAAAGGTAAAAAATAAAGTTATACTGCAGAAATTAATTTGGGAACTGACACAAAAGTAGCTCTAGGTCTTTATGGAATAAGAATAAGAATAAGAATAATACAGTATTGCTATTTAAAGAACGTTAAATAAAACGGATTGTTTTAATATGGTTTAGACTAGGGATGTAACGATATGAAATTTGATATCAGGGTTATTGTGACCAAAATTATCACGGTATTGTTGAAATTGTGCTCAAAATGTTCAAAAAGTACTTATACACACACTGAAATAATTTAACCAAGTTGTATTTTTAAAAAAAAAGCAACAACAAAAAAAACAAATGAAATAATTGGCACAATGTACCTTCTGTTGCAGAAACATTCAAATATTAACCCTTAGTGGTCTGAACCTATTTTGTCCGTTTTTCAGTACTTTTGATTTTGCCTATATATACTAAAAAAACAAATGTTTACTATACCCATGTTTGGTGTCTTTTTTCAGCACAACTTCATTTATATCATCTGTCTATTATTTTTTTCACTTTAACCTACTATATCAACATAAAAGGACGGAAAACACAAAAAAAAATTAAATCCGATTTGAAAAATGTATATAATTTATTGCATAAATAACACACAGATGCTTAACGAACCTTTTCAAAGACTTTAAAAGTGAATATTGGTTCCAAATATTAGGAATATAAAATTAAAATTGTAATAAATTAAAACTATACTCAAATATTTGACATTAAAGCAGATCTTTACATAGGCGTTTTTTCCCCTAAAAGTGTGGTAATCAAACACGGTTATCATGATAATTAGAATTTAAACGGTAATACTAACTGTCTGCAATTTTACCGCGGTTTATTGTTATACCGGTAATCGTTACATCCCTAGTTTAGACTCAAGTGTGCCTGATTCTTTCTAGATGGTAAGAGATAAAAATAAGACCTAACTGTCAAGCTTGAGTTTCAGTGTACAGTTTGGAAGAAAACTACAGAGACGTGGAGGACATTTTTAACAGAGGATGACCTACCAGGATGGTGGTAATGACGAGGGAGCGGTTAGCCAGGGAATCAGTGATGTTCATCCCTTTTCGCTTCGGCACTTCTGTGATGTTAAGCCCTCCGGACGCACTCCACTTCCCCACCTGCACAAGATGAAGAAAAGTATGTGTGGTTAAGTGTTCTGTGTGTGTGTGTGTGTGTGTGTGTTTGTGTGTGTGTGTGTGTGTGTGTGTGTGTGTGTGTGTGTGTGTGTGATGGTGGGCTATGACCCCAGAAAACTCTTCCCTCCCCTTCAGAAGAAAAGGGAGGGGAGGCCAACCAAGTCTCCTACATTAGTGCCAGGTTGAACATATCTCTTTGGCAGCATTAGATGATTGGCTGTGTCACCTTTGTATCGGGAGGCCAGGATGTTGTAGGAAGCAGATGTACGCCTTGAAAGAAGATAGGCATGCTGGGATATATTAAAAAAGTAAAATAATAAAATATATTGAAGATGGCAATTAAATTAGCATAGTGTGTCTACAAGAATCTGACATTGTGATTGAATGATTTTTATTCTTTTTTTTAATCATATTCCAGATTTTTTTGACCAAATTTAAGAACGCTTTTGGGGGAAATTATATTTTTCTTTATTCAAGCATTACATAAAGGTGTAAAGCACAGGTGTCAAACATGCGGCCCGGGGGCCAAAACCGGCCCGCCAAAGGGTCCAATCCCTTTGGTGGGCCGGTAGGATGAATTTGTGAAATGCAAAAATTACACTCAAGATATTAACAGTCAATGGTTTTACTTTAGGGGTCATAAAAAGCCCTACTTTAGTCTCAAGTGGGTCAGATCAGTAAAATACTACCATAAAAACCTACAAATAATGACAATTTCAAATTTTACCTCTGTTTTAGTGCAAAAAAAAAAAAGTGAAATTACATGAAAATGTGTAAATTTACAAACTAGCCTTTCACAAAAATAAGAAAAACTAGAAATGTGTTAAGAGAAGTAAATGCAATTTTACTAATATTCTGCCCGTTACTAAAATATTTTGTAAATTTGCAGATCCATTGTGATTTGTAAGTTGTAATGCACATGTACAAATGATAAGCAGAGGCAAAATATAGTTAAAATTGCACTTATTTTTCTTAATAAATGTCAGTTTTTTCATGGTTGTTCATGTTATTCACATTTCTAAAAGGACAGTTTATAGATGTAAACGTTTGCATAATGTAATTTTAATTTTTTCACTATAAAACACATTGAAATGTTTGGAGTTGGAATTATTTATATATTATTATGTTATTAATTCACTGGTCCAGCCCACTTCAGATCATACTGGGAGGATGTGGCCCCTGAACTAAAATGAATTTGACACCCCTGGTGTAAAGGAATACATATACAGCTCTTTACTATGTGGAATGTGGAGTTATTACCCCACCCCCCGAAGAGGAGGCAAGGAGTATTGTTTTTGGTTCGGTTTGTTTGTTAACACTCTAGCAGCAAAACTATTGGTTGAATTCATACCAACTTTGGTTTATAGATTGCCAGTGACCCAGAATAGACCTGATTACATTTTTGGAACAGTAGGTCAAAGTTAAATTTTTTTAATTAATTTTTATACCACCACCCCCCCACCCCCCCCCATTTACTTACAATTGGTAAAATTTCAAATGTCTGTAGCAGCAAAACTGTTAGTTGAATTCACACCAAATTTGGTTTATAGATTGTCAGTGACCCAGAATAGATGTGGTTACATTTTGGGAAAAGTAAGTTAAAGTTAAAATTTTTTATGAATTTTTTAAATCTCTTTTTTTTCCCCATTTACTTATAATGGGCAACATTTCAAACGTCTATAAAAACATCAATTTTGTTTCAGTTTACTTCAAACTTTGCACATATATAGAGGCAATTGATATGCTGACATTACCACATGCATAGACATGATGACATCAGCTGGATCGATGCCAAAATAAGCTACAATATGTGCGAGGGGTGGGGTTTGTTGTGCCTGGCACCACTTGTTATATTTTGAACTAAAACAAAACAAAACAAAGTAAATACTAGGGTTTTTTTTCTCCCTGGCCACCATAGTGGAGGGTGGAGGGTACCCATACGTTTTCAATCTGCAAATTCTCCACTAACTATCACTACAGATTACACATTTAGCATTTATTTGATAGATAAATCACATTACACAAACTTAGGGGATCATACATTCTAATTCTTGCTGTCTTTAAGAGCTGTAGATGCCCTAAAAATCGGTATTTTAAAAGCAAAGTAAAGTAGACCAATGACGAAGGGAATTTATTCAAGACATAAATGCATCAAATTCAAATTACATTAAAAAGTGTGTAATTCAGTGTGTAAGATTTAGCACTATCTAGTGGTGGTGTTGTCAACTCATACTTCTTTTAACAGTAGTGTTTGTCCCTTCTGGGCTCCTGTAGAAACATACTATTGCTGCGTTTCCATTATGTGGTACCGGCTTAACTCGACTCGGCCTTTTTGCATTTCCATTAGGAAAAAGGACCTGGAGTCTGGTTCCCGGTACTAGTTTTTTGGTATCACCACCACTGAGGTTCCAGGACTGGGGACCAGATACTAAAACGTGACATGTAAACACTGCAGACCACTGATTGGTCAGACAGTTTTCTCTGTAACCCGCCGTTTTACAAAAAACAGATGCGGAAGTAGACAGTAAATATAGCGGTACATTAATCCACATGAGAACAGCCCAAAACTACATCATGGTCGGTCGAGGAGATTCATTCTTTGGTGGCCGACATAAAAATTCAGTCGAGACAACACGCAACGAGTGAGTTTTCAGCAACTCTCTGAGCAGACGACACGGAAATAATGCACCACATCGCTATGACGACCAGGTACTGTAAAGTCAGTAGTATCCTGTAATGGAAACGGTCTCCAGGAATACCGAGTCAAGCCGAGCCGAGTCGAGCTGGTTCCACGTAGTGGAAACGCAGCATTATGCCGCGTTTTGACTACGTGAAACTGGCTCAACTCGGCTCGGCTTGACTCCACTCAGGTACCAGGTCCTATTCCTGGAGACCGTTTCCATTACAGGATACTACAGACTTTACAGTACATGGTCGTCATAGCGATGCACAGTACCTGGTCGTCATAGCGATGCGGCGCGTTACTTCTGTGTTGTCTGCTCAGAGAGTTGTTGATATACTCGCTCGTTGCATGTTGTCTCGTCAAGCTCATGCTGAATTTTTACGTCAGCCACCAACGACTGAATCTCCTTGACCGACCATGGTGTAGTTTTGCGGGCTGTCATCGTGTGGATTAACCTGCCGCTGTATTTACTGTCAACTTCCGCAACTGTTTTTTGTAAAACGGCGGGTCACAGAGACAACTAACACTGACCAATCAGTGATCTGCGGTGATTACATGTCATGTTTTACTATCTGTTCCCCAGTCTTGGAACCTTGGTGGAGGTGATACCAAAAAACTAGTACTGGGTACCAGATTCCAGGTCCTTTTTCCTAATGGAAACGCAAAAAGGCCGAGTCGAGTCAAGTCAAGTCGAGCTGGTACCATGTCATGGAAACGCAGCATAATGGTACTTTATTTGCAGCTTGGACATTTAACAGACACATTTAAAGAAAATGCAGTGAACAAGTTTATGGCAAGATAACTTAAGACTTATATCAAATTTAATACCTTTTAAAGACTTTTTTAAGGTAATAAATGCAGATTTGTAATCTCAATACTATGCTTTTTAAGATCCTGAACAAAACATAATTATGACTACAGACCCCTGTACATCTCACACAGTGGGCCTTTAAAGTAACTTTTTCCATTACGTCAGTACAAATATAAATGATTTACTGTAACTGTGTTGGTCAATGTGACTGTGAAGAGAAAAATAAATAAAAAGCTAATAAATAAAGCCACAGTAAACAGGGAAAAAAATACTGAAAGGGGTGAATATTGCAGAAGGGTTACATTTAATTTCAATAAATATGCAGCACGGGCTTGTCAGCTGCTGTACATTGTGAAAGTAATTTTACTCTGAATTCTTGCATAGAATGTCGAGTCAAGTCGAGCTGGTACCACGTACTGAAAACATGGCATAATGGTACTTTTTTTGCAGCTTGGATATTTAACAAACACATTAAATCACTATGCAGAGAACACATTTATGGCAATATAACTTAAGACCTACCATATTACATTTAATACCTTTTAAAGACTTTTTTAAGGTAATAAATGCAGATTTGTAAATTCAAGACTTTTAAGACTTTTTAAGCCCCCGCTGGAACCCTGAACAAAACATAATTATGACTACAGACCCCTGTACATCTTACACAGTGTGCCTTTAAAGTAACGTTTTCCATTACGTCAGTACAAATATAAATGATTTACTGTAACTGTGTTGGTCAATGTGACTGTGAAGAGAAAAATAAATAAAAAACTAATAAATAAAGCCACAGTAAACAGGAAGAAAGGGGTGAATATTGTAGAAAGGTTACACTTAATTTCAATAAATATGCAGCACGGGCTTGTCAGCTGCTGTACATTGTGAAAGTAATTTTACTCTGCATTCTTGCACAGATAAGCCAAGAGATTTGAACAAATAAAAGGAGCTACATGCGAGAAACCCTGAGGCAAAAAGTGCTGCATATTGTAGAGACACACTCTGGAACATATCATTAGCACAAATAGTCCTGTGGCTGTCGGTAACAATCTCTGTTTGCAAGCCCGAGCCCTCCGCCGAACCCTCCTCCCCACCTCTTATTGCGTTCTCTATTACCACAGACAAAGCTTTTAATATTCACTGGGGTTTGTGCTTGAGGTGGAGCCATTTAAAGTCATACAGCCCACCCCCCCCCCCCACCTCCATCCCCCCCCCCCCTCCTCATCCTACAAAAAGCATGAAAAACGCCTGTTAATGTCCTCTCTGCATAATCCAGAGAGAGGCATATGCTCTAATTTAAAAAGCACATTAGTTACAGCCTGTCACACAACCAAAGAGGACTCCAGGAGAGAGATTTAAAAATATCTGTGAATGCTTTCCGCTTTACAAAATTCTTTCTAATTGTACCCAATTACAATTAACTCAATTCATTAGACATGATTAGCAAAAGACTTGAGTCAAAAGTTATTTACTTACGCAAACCACAAGGCGAGTATCGCATTTATTACACCCGCCCTCCCCAAAAAATACCGACGTCGGGCAGAAGCGGCGCTGCGAGAACCTGCTCATAATTCCATCGGGAGCTCAAACTCGGGCTAATATTCAATTACAAAGGATTAGTTGAGAAAAGTCCACATCTTAACAGGCTCAAACAGTTAAAGCCGATTCCACGGAATAAAAAAAATAAATAAATAAAAAAAAGGGGAACAGTCTGAGGCTGCTAGATCAACGCTAACATGCTAACGTGTAGGATTTACCAGAAACACAATCAGACGATGCTACTGTGGTGTCTGGTATCGTATAGTGAGATTCAGCTTAACTCACCGCACACATGACATGAAAATGCAAGTGACAAAGAAGAAGAAGAAGCATTTCAAAGCTTTTCTTTTACAAGCCCCATTTTTGTACCAAAGTGTCACATTACAGAAACTTAGGGGATCATACATTCTAATTCTTGCTGTCTTTAAGAGCTGCAAATGCCCTAAAAATATGTATTTTAAAAGTAAAGTAGACCAATGACAAAGGGAATTTATTCAAGATATAAATGCATCAAATTCAAATTACATTAAAAAGTGTGTAATTCAGTGTGTACGATTTAGCACCATCTAGTGGTGTTGTTGTCACCTCATACTTCTTTTAAGCAACTTCCAAAAACAGTAGTGTTTGTTCCTTCTGGGCTCCTATAGAAACATACTATGACATTTGTAGATATTAAAACTGCTCATTCTATGGCAGGGGTGTCAAACATGTGGCCCGGGGGCCAAATGCCCCCCCAAAGGGTCCAGTTCAGCCCCTGGGATGTTTTTGCCAAATGCAAAAATTCCACAGTCTTGAATTGAATTAAGAAAAAAAAAAATAGCTTGAATTAAGGAAAAAATCTTGAATTAAGCCAAAAAAAAATCTTAATTTAAGTAAAAAAAAAATAAATGTTGAATTAAGCCAAAAAAAATAATTCAATTAAGTACAAAAAAATCTTGAATTAAGCCAAAATAATCTTCAATTAAGTAAAAAAAAAAAACTTGAATTAAGCCAAAAAAATCTTCAATTAAGTAAAAAAAATCTTGAATTAAGCCAAAAAATCTTCAATTAAGTAAAAAAAATCTTGAATCAAGTCAAAAAAAATCTTCAATTAAGTTACAAAAAATCTTGAATTAAGCAAAAAAAAAAAAAAATCTTCAATTAAGCAAAAAAAAAAAAAAATTCAATTAAGTAAAAAAAAAACTTGAATTAAGCAAAAAATAAAAAATAAAAAATCTTCAATTAAAAAAAAAAAATCTTGAATTAAGCAAAAAAAAAAAAAAAAAAAAAAGAAATCTTCAATTAAGTAAAAAAAAATCTTGAATTAAGCCAGAAAAGATCTAGAATTAACATTAATTCCATCGGGAGCTCAAACTTGGGCTAATATTCAATTACAAAGGATTAGTTGAGAAAAGTCCACGTCTTAACAGGCTCAAACAGTTAAAGCCGATTCCATGGAATATACAAAAAAACAAAAATACAAAAAAACCCAAACTAGAAGCACTTAGAGAGCGCAGACCTCCGCTGAGGCAGATCAGTGCCCCCCCCCCCAAATGTTTGTCTGTCTGTCTGTTTGTGTGCAAGATAACTCAAAAAGTTATGGATGGATTTGGATGAAAATTTCAGGAATCATTGATACTGGCACAAGGAACAAACGATTAAATTTTGGTGGTGATCGGGGATGAGGGGGTGGGGGGCCACTGATCTGCCTTGGCAGAGGTCTGTACTCTCTTTTCTAGAAAAGCATTCGTAGAGCGCAGACTTCCGCCAAGGCCGATCAGTGCCCCCCCCCACCCCCGAACATCACCAAAATGTAATCATTTGTTCCTTGTGCCAGTATCATTTCCTGAAACTTTCATCTAAATCCATCCATAACTTTTTGAGTTATCTTGCACACAGACAAACAAACAAACAGACGGAAAAACCAACGCCGACAAAAACATAACCTTCTTGGCGGAGGTAAAAAAAAAAAAGAGGAAACAATCTGCGGCTGCTGGATCAACGCTAACATGCTAACGTGTAGGATTTACCAGAAACACAATCAGACGACGCTACTACGGCATCTGGTATCGTATGGTGAGATTCAGCTTAACTCACCGCACACATGACATGATGCTAGTGAAAAAGAAGAAGAAGCATTTCAAAGCCACCGTTTTACAAGCCCTATTTTTGTACCAAAGTGTTACATGCTGAAAGCCCTGACTATTATATAGTCTTGAGCCTTTGGGGAGTACTTGAGGAAGTCATAATGGGACTTATCCCTATTTGATGTATTCATAATGTATGAAAGCCCTCTAGTAGAGAAAAGCTGTTATAGTCCAGAGGGTACTTTGCCTTCCAGTGTAATAAAATAAGTTCTACATTACCAACCTTTTAGTTCAGGTTTTTTTTTTTTTTTCTCCCGTTTTGTAAAACATGTTTATACAGCTCATTACCACCAAACAGCATTTTGGGCATCACCTCAAATTATCATTAAGAGAGGCTGCAATTAACACCCTAATGTGTACCCTAATCCAATTTGCTTTATGATCCACTAACTTATGCTTATGTTGAAACAGCCAATTTGCTTCCTTGTTAGGAGGTAAATGATACTGTCAGATTTGCATTATCTGTTCCGCATCAGAAAGAAAACGTTAAATGTATTTCTGAAATCAGTACTTATGGTGGATTTGTGGTTGTATTTGAGTGCGATGTGTATTTTTACTTCACATGACAAATATAGGGTGTCCCAATAAAATGTATACACACTTTAAATAATTATAAAGCAGGTGTTTATTGAAATTCATTTAATTTTCAAAATGTAATACGGCTAAAATTTACTTAGGGGGTGAAATGAGTGGCCATTTTTGTCCAAAAAAAAAAAAAGTTGTAAGAAATGCATAGAACTGTGTTGAAATAATGCTAATACATTTGTGCACAGACTACTGATATTATTTGACAGTGGAAGCTACATTTTCAGAAATACTGGATTTTGAATATGGTATAATAGAGTTAGGGTTAATATGGTGTAATAACCCTAACACATGGCGGGGGGGCATTGAAATTAATAAATTTAGTATAGAACAGAATATAAAATAGCGTATAAAATAGTAACACAGAATAGAAGAAAAAAAATAGAATACAATTCTTAAAATAGAATTAGAAAGCGCATGACCCGTATGCATGAAAGGGTTAACCCCAACTCTGAATGACATTTAACTCACAGTGAGTTAAAACTACACTTTGAGAGTGAAAATTGACTCTCAAATGTTTAACCCTGAAATTTCAACTCTCCAATTTTTGCTGTGCTATAAGTGTCCACAGTGTTGGCTGATATGGAACTAAAACAACTAAACCCATGAATATACAGGGTGGGGAAGCAAAATTTACAATATTTTGAGGCAGGGATTGAAAGACAGTGTATGACCAATTAGTTTATTGAAAGTCATGAGAATTTCAATCTTCAAATCATATTTAACTGCATTTCTAACGGTCTTGTTGTCTACCTCAAGTTCAATTGCCATTTTTCTCATGGATTTGGTTGGATCCTTTAGGATTTTGGATTTGAGAGCTTTAACAAAAGCTTCGGTACGTTTTTTGTTGCTTCCTCCACTTCCAGACTTTCTCATAATAGTTTTGCTCATAGTCATTCTCTTCTTTACATTCTAAACAGTCTTTATGGACACTCCAACTATTTTTGAAATCTCTTTTGGTGTGACGAGTGCATTCAGCAAATCACACACTCTTTGACGTTTGCTTTGCTGATTACACATATGGGCAAAAGTTTCTGAAAAGGTATGGATAATAGTGTTAGGTATGATTATGACATCAATATATGTTTGGTTTCAAAACAATTGACGTAGTGCCTGCTGAGAAAAAACAACTACATGTTCATTGTAAATTTTGCTTCCCCACCCTGTACAAGAGAACAGCTGCAGAATAACTGTCCACTGGAGTGACCACTGTGCATGAAAGGGTTAACCCTTTCATGCATGAATTATGAGAACCTTAGTTGAGTTGTTTTTTTTTTTTTTTTTTTTTTTTTTTTGAGTGTTTTTATTCCTCCTTAGGCATGAAAAAAAAAAACAGTGAGATTGAGGTTGTTTTTTTTTTTCATAAATTTACATAAATGTCCACTCAGCTACACCATGAATTTTATTCTTGAAGCAAAGAAACATGTATTTAAAACCCAATATCATAAAGTGATATGAAAACAGTGAAATGAAACCATGTTTAATGCAGCTAATCTGATGTTTTCTCACATTTTTAACATATTCTAATACTAGTTATTACTCACTTCATGGAGATAATATGCAAAAAATAACAATTAACAATTGATTTCCACTCAAGAACCAAGCAAGAACAGCAAAGTTACAGTAACGGTATGAATTGCAGTTTATGAGATGATGCATAAGTGTCCACTGTGTTGGCTGATATGGAACTAAAACAGCTAAACCCATGACTATACAAGAGAATAGCTGCAGAATAACTGTCCACTGTAGTGACCACTGTGCATGAAAGGGTGAAAGTGTGTATACATTTTTTTGGGACACCCTATAGACGTCAGAACGTTACCTTCTCAAGCCCGTCCTCCTTCAGGCTGATGATGTCCAGGTCGAAGTCCGTACGCAGACCCGATGTCTTATTGAAAGACAGCCTCCCCGTCAAACCATCCCAGTGGGACTGAAAGATAACACATCTGCATATTTAGAACCGCAGACATTTATAAACCATCTCCAACATTTTTTTTTCATGTTTCAAATACAATAACATAGAAAGTTCAAACAAACAGAGAAATGTTCAAGTGCAGTCGACAAAGCATGGACACGCTCCTGCTGCGACACCCTGTATCTTTCACTGAGAGTTAATTCACACCCACACATACCCACGGTCCAAAAGTCCAAACACAAACCATACAGGCTGTATTTCCTTTTTTTTTTTTTTTTTTTTAATTACATTTTACATCTCGACGCCTCCAACGCATTTTCCCTCCAGACTACAGAGTTAATTAACATCCATCTCTTTTTGCTTGATTCCCCATGAGGGGGAAAAACACATAACTGCCCCCTATTACAATTCTCTGATACCCGCCACCTCCACACACATGCACGCAAGCCAAAACACACTTGTGTATCAGTCTATTCTACATATCTGTCCGTTTTATACTTATGTTAACTCGTACAGACCCAAACAGACACTGACCACCTAAACCATCTACTGACTGAAACTGTTTAATACCTGTTGAGCCACTAATTCTATCAATACAAGTAAATAATTGCTGTAAAATACAGTTTGTCATCTTTTCATGGTCATCAGATATGACCCATTTGGACGTAGTTACCGTGGAAACACCGTCATCTTCTACAACATTGATTCACCAGTAAAACCCATGGAGTTTGATCAGTGACAGTGGATGGAGACACTTGGTTTATGTTCAGTTAATGATATTGTTGTTGAAAAAGTCCATTTTTCTTCAGTTTGCTCGGATTCTGAAATAAAAACCCTCAACTTTAATTTGAGCTTGTATGAACATCTACATTATCAGTAAATTAAATACAGGAAAATACTTGATTTTCACTGAAAAAACACAAAATACAGTGGATAATATTATAATAAATGGTGATAAATCAATTAATAAAGGTTAAATATAGAGTTATACTGCAGAAATTAATTTGGGAACTGACACAAAAGTAGCTCTGGATCTTGAATAAGAATAAGAATAAGAATAAGAATAATACAGTATTGCTATTTAAAGAATATCAAACAAAACTCATTCTTCTAATATGGTTTAGAATCAAGTATCCCTGATTTTTTTAGATGGTAAGAGATAAAAATAAGACCTAATTAACTAATATTGATTCACCAGTAAAACCCATGGAGTTTGATCAATGACAGTGGATGGAGACACTTGGTTTATGTTCAGTTAATGATATTGTTGTTGAAAAAGTCCATTTTTCTTCAGTTTTCTCTTTTTCTGACATAAAAACCCTCAACTTTAATTTGAGGTTTTATGAACATCTACATGATCAGTAAATTAAATACAAGAAAATACTTGATTTTTATTGACAAAACACAAAATACAGTGGATAATATTATAATAAATGGCGATAAATCACTTAATAAAGGTTAAATATAGAGTTATACAGCAGAAATTAATTTGGGAACTGACACAAAAGTAGCTCTGGGTCTTTATAGGAAAAGAATAAGAATAAGATTAAGAATAAGAATAATACAGTATTGCGTTTTAGAGAATATCTAATAAAACTCATTCTTCTAATATGGTTTAGAATCAAGTATACCTGTTTTTGTTTAGATGGTAAGAGATAAAAATAAGACCTAATTAAATAATATTGATTCTCCAGTAAATTCCATGGAGTTGGATCAATGACACTGGATGGGGACACTTGGTTTATGTTCAGTTAACGATATATTTTACTGAAAAAGTCCTTTTTTCTTCAGTTTTCTCCTTTTTTGATATAATTAAAGTCAACCTTAAACTGGGCTTTTATGGACATCTACATGACCAGTAAATGAAATATAGGAAAATATCTGATGTTCACTGAAAAAACACAAAATACAGAGGATAATATTATAATAAATGGTGATAAATCACTTAAGACTACTTAGATATACAGGGTGGGATTAGAAATTGCTTATAGAATTTTTAGTATCACTGAAGTCATGACGAAAACACTTTTTAAACAAACACTAATGGGGATTTCTTATTTTCTTATTGTCTTATCATCTTATTTCACAGATTCAGGAAGTTCTCAATGATATCCCAGATGATATCCTTCAGAAGGTTGTTCATTCCATCCCTGGCTGTTTGAGGAAACTGGTTGACACCACTGGCGTTTACGTTGAAATATTTGTAATAAAGAACATGTATCATTTGTTTCATTCATTCATTCATTCATTTCTTTTGAGCAGAAGAAAAAAAAAAAAAAAATTTGTGTACAAGGAACAAATATTCGAGCAAATACATTAATAAATAAAAATGATCAAGACGAAATAGCAATTGCCATGTACACTAGTAATAAAATAAATTCAATATATATTGCTCAAAAAGGAGTGGGAAGAAGAAAATTTATTAAATCCCGCCCCCATCTCACATTTATGCAACATAACACATTATTTTTACTTCCTTAATGATATAGTAGCATCTGTTTAGAGTCCTAATAATGTAAATAACATTCAATAAATTTCAGTAGTTTCAAAGTTTCTATAAATTTGTAATAGGAATATGGATTTTATTACCAATTTTTAATACTTAGTTACTTTTTACCCACCCTATAGAGCACAGGTGTCAAACATGCGGCCTGGGGGTCAAATCCGGCCCTCCAAAGGGTCCAGTTCGGCCCTGGGATGAATTTGTGAAATGCAAAAATTGCACTAAGATATTAATCCTTTTAGTTCAGATTCGACATTCAGAACAATTCAATCTCCAGTGGGCAGGACCAGTAAAAAAATATCATAATAACATATAAATACTCACAACTCCATTTTTTTCTCTTTGTAAATGTAAATATTTTCATGTATTTGCACTAAAACAAAGTATAATTTCGCAAAAAATGTGAATAACCTAAACAAATATGAACAACCTGAAATTTCTTAAAAGAAATAAGTGTAGTTTTAGCAATATTCTGCCTGTTACTCAATGTTTCATGTATCTGTAGATCCACTGTGATCTGTAAGTTATAACGTACATGTGTAAATGATAAACTGAGGCAGATTATTGTTAAAATTATATTTATTTTTTCAGTTTTTTTCATGTTATTGACATCTTTCGAAAGGATAGTTTGTAGATGTAAACCTTTTCATAATGTAAATTAACATTTTTCGCTCTAAAACATAGAGAAAAGTTTGGAGTTGACATTATTTATATATTATTATGTTATTATTTTACTGGTTTGGCCCACTGCAGATCAAATTTATCTGAATGTGGCCCCCGAAATAACGTGAGTTTGACACCCCTGCTATAGAGAAAAAAAAATATGTTGGAAGTGCCACTTTATGGGTTAATAGAGGTATCAAAGTTATTTAAATGCCTTTGTCTTTGTTATTGTCTGTTTTATGATTGTTGGCCTTGGTGGGGGTGTTTTGGAAAACAAGGTGCCAACTTTTATTTTTTTATTACCTTCTTTTTCTGTTTGTGATCTCTCAGAAAAAAAAAAAAAAAAAAAAAAAAAAGCTGATTTCTAATTACCTATCGTCGTCACTTTCATTCAGGACACGGTGTCTTTAATAGGTCTTGGTACAATAGCATAATCAATCACCGTGTGTCGAGCGCTAGCACTCTTCTGATATTTAAAATCCAAAGTGTGACAGCCCTACAGGCTATAGCTCTCTCCTGTCTGCCCCGCAGCTTGCCAGGACTTGTTGTGAGAAAATCGAAGCTTCAAGGAGAAATTTGTGGCACTCTCCTTTTCCAGACCCCCACACACCTCGTTCCATCTGGCCTATCGCCACAGAGGTGGGTGGTATGTTCAAACAGCTCTAATTCACAGAGTGACATAAATGCCTCAGCCATCTCACATCCAAAGGGGCAATTCGACCTTCAGAACATGTCAGAAGCCTGTCTCGAAGCAAGTGTAAATCAAGTCTGAGTAAGGGTTTTTATAACTGAAATACTGTTTGTGTAAGGTCCACTATGTAATAATATTTGATTGGCTGTAGTCATGGCCAAGTGGCTAAAATAGCTGCACCGCAAGAGTTTTGTTAGTTCACAATAAATGAAAACAGTCCCCTGCATTGTGGTTTGTATTGTAATGATTTAGGCCTATGCAGTTTCATATCTGTAGATTTAGCTGACGTGCAGAAATGGGGTCTACAACTCAAACCCAGTAGGACCAGTGCATGGATTTATTCCCTTAGGGCTGGGGAGGGGGTCAAAAAAGGTGTCAGTGGTTCCATGTACAGATCAATGTGATCCAAAATAAAAATAACCTTTAAACAAGTGGTGCCAGGCACAACAAACCCCGCCCCTCACACATATTTTGCCCATTATAAGTAAATGGGAAGATTTTAAAAATTCATAAAAAATGTGAACTCTGACCTACTGTTCCCAAAATGTAATGAGATCCATTCAAGGTCACTGGCAATCTGTAAAGTCAATTTGGTATGAATTCAACCAATAGCTGTGCTGCTACAGACATGTGAAATTTTTCCCATTATAAGTAAAAGGGAAAAAAAAAACAAGATTTAAAAAAAATCATAAAAAAATTTAACTTTGACCCACTATTCCCAAAATATAATGAGATCTATTCTGGGTCACTGACAATCTATAAACCAAATTTGGTATGAATTCAACCAATAGTTTTGCTGTTACAGACATGTGAAATTTTGCCCATTATAAGTAAATGGGAAAAAAAAAAGATTTAAAAAATTCATTAAAAAAATTTAACTTTGACCCACTATTCCCAAAATGTAATGAGATCTATTCTGGGTCACTGACAATCTATAAACCAAATTTGGTATGAATTCAACCAATAGTTTTGCTGCTACAGACATGTGAAATTTTGCCCATTATAAGTAAATGGGAAAAAAAAAAGATTTAAAAAATTCATAAAAAAAATTTAACTTTGACCCACTATTCCCAAAATATAATGAGATCTATTCTGGGTCACTGACAATCTATAAACCAAATTTGGTATGAATTCAACCAATAGTTTTGCTGCTACAGACATGTGAAATTTTGCCCATTATAAGTAAATGGGAAAAAAAAAGAAAAGATTAAAAAAATTCATAAAAAAATTTAACTTTGACCTACTATTCCCAAAATATAATGAGATCTATTCTAGGTCACTGACAATCTATAAACCAAATTTGTTATGAATTCAACCAAAAGTTTTGCTGCTACAGACATGTGAAATTTTGCCCATTATAAGTAAATGGGAAAAAAAAAAAAAAGATTAAAAAAATTCATAAAAAAATTTAACTTTGACCTACTATTCCCAAAATATAATGAGATCTATTCTAGGTCACTGACAATCTATAAACCAAATTTGTTATGAATTCAACCAAAAGTTTTGCTGCTACAGACATGTGAAATTTTGCCTAATTAAGGAAATGGAAAAAAAATAAATAAATAAAATTCATAAAAATTTGAACTTTTACCAACTTTTCCCAAAATGTAATGACATCTATTCTAGGTCACTGACAATCTATAAATCAAATTTGGTATGAATTCAACGAATAGTTTTGCTGTTACATACATGTAAAATTTCACCCATTATAAGTAAATGGAAAAAAAAAAAAATTAAAAATTCATAAAAATTTTACATTTTACCAACTTTTCCCAAAATGTAATGACATCTATTCTCCGTTACTGAAAATATATAAACCCAATTTGGTATGAATTCAACCAATAATTTTGCATAACCCCTAACCCTAACCCTAACCCATCAATTATATGCTCAATCTTAAAACACTGTAATGTTGATACAGATATATTTTGAAATGTCGATATGAAATGCATTTTGGTTCAGAAACATTGAGGTTAAACATATCCATAGTTTGCAGAAATGTCAAATCTCCATATTTAATCAATTTGGTATGAATTCAACCAATATTTTTGCTGCTACAGACGTGAAATTTTGCCCATTATAAGTAAATGGGAAAAAAAAAAAAAGATTTAAAAAATTCATAAAAAAATTTAACTTTGACCTACTATTCCCAAAATATAATGAGATCTATTCTGGGTCACTGACAATCTATAAACCAAATTTGGTATGAATTCAACCAATAGTTTTGCTGCTACAGACATGTGAAATTTTGCCCATTATAAGTAAATGGGAAAAAAAAAAAGATTTAAAAAATTCATAAAAAAAATTTAACTTTGACCCACTATTCCCAAAATATAATGAGATCTATTCTGGGTCACTGACAATCTATAAACCAAATTTGGTATGAATTCAACCAATAGTTTTGCTGCTACAGACATGTGAAATTTTGCCCATTATAAGTAAATGGGAAAAAAAAAAGAAAAGATTAAAAAAATTCATAAAAAAATTTAACTTTGACCTACTATTCCCAAAATATAATGAGATCTATTCTAGGTCACTGACAATCTATAAACCAAATTTGTTATGAATTCAACCAAAAGTTTTGCTGCTACAGACATGTGAAATTTTGCCCATTATAAGTAAATGGGAAAAAAAAAAAAAGATTAAAAAAATTCATAAAAAAATTTAACTTTGACCTACTATTCCCAAAATATAATGAGATCTATTCTAGGTCACTGACAATCTATAAACCAAATTTGTTATGAATTCAACCAAAAGTTTTGCTGCTACAGACATGTGAAATTTTGCCTAATTAAGGAAATGGAAAATAAATAAATAAATAAATAAAATTCATAAAAATTTGAACTTTTACCAACTTTTCCCAAAATGTAATGACATCTATTCTAGGTCCCTGACAATCTATAAATCAAATTTGGTATGAATTCAACGAATAGTTTTGCTGTTACATACATGTAAAATTTCACCCATTATAAGTAAATGGAAAAAAAAAAAAAATTAAAAATTCATAAAAATTGTACATTTTACCAACTTTTCCCAAAATGTAATGACATCTATTCTCCGTTACTGAAAATATATAAACCCAATTTGGTATGAATTCAACCAATAATTTTGCATAACCCCTAACCCTAACCCTAACCCATCAATTATATGCTCAATCTTAAAACACTGTAATGTTGATACAGATATATTTTGAAATGTCGATATGAAATGCATTTTGGTTTAGAAACATTGAGGTTAAACATATCCATAGTTTGCAGAAATGTCAAATCTCCATATTTAATCAATTTGGTATGAATTCAACCAATATTTTTGCTGCTACAGACGTGAAATTTTGCCCATTATAAGTAAATGGGAAAAAAAAAAAAAAGATTTAAAAATTTCATAAAAAAATTTAACTTTGACCTACTATTCCCAAAATATAATGAGATCTATTCTGGGTCACTGACAATCTATAAACCAAATTTGGTATGAATTCAACCAATAGTTTTGCTGCTACAGACATGTGAAATTTTGCCCATTATAAGTAAATGGGGAAAAAAAAAAAAAGATTTTAGAAATTCATAAAAAAATTTAACTTTGACCTACTATTCCCAAAATATAATGAGATCTATTCTAGGTCACTGACAACCTATAAACCAAATTTGGTATGAATTCAACTAATAGTTTTGCTGTTACATACATGTAAAATTTCACCCATTATAAGTAAATGGAAAAAAATATATATATTTTAAAAATTCATAAAAATTTTAAATTTTACCAACTTTTCCCAAAATGTAATGACATCTATTCTAGGTCACTGACAATCTATAAACCAAATTTGGTATGAATTCAACCAATAGTTTTGCTGCTACAGACATGTGAAATTTTGCCTATTATTAGGACATGGGGAGGAAAAAAAAAAATTAAAATTCGTAAAAAAAATTTAACTTTGACCTACTGTTCCCAAAATGTAATGACATCTATTCTAGGTCACTGACAATCGATAAACCAAATTTGGTATGAATTCAACCAATAATTTTGCCTAACCCCTAACCCTAACCCATCAATTATATGCTCAATCTTAAAACACTGTAATGTTGATACAGATATATTTTGAAATGTCGATATGAAATGCATTTTGGTTTAGAAACATTGAGGTTAAACATATCCATAGTTTGCAGAAATGTCAAATCTCCATATTTAATTCTGGTGCCTTGCTATTAGTACAATCTGAATGATCAAATAGAGCTGTTGTAGCATGATTTTTCCGTTCAGGCTTCCAGCTGACTGTGTCGATCTGTTTTTGGGGAGTGGCCAAATGAGATAAACCTGCATAAATGCGATAGGTTGATATTCGCTGACACCAACCTGGCCTTTGTAAGCTCCTCATAAAACACATGCACCACTCTTTTATCCTGTCAGAACCTGGCACCATATGACTTTGTAGTTAAACAAACACAAAAAAGAAAAAAAAGATGGGTTTGCTTCCTCATCCAAGAGTCTTCTGTGGATTTGGACCACGCCAGTTTTAATACTGGCTTTGAAAACCAGTGAGCTGCAGGCTTTGGTGTCATAATGAAAGATCACACTTCCTGGGGATGTGGACTGGCATGAGAGCGACATTAACTAGCCAAGACATACTTTTGATTTATGCTTGTTAGTACAAAGGTGGCATTTTGTGGAAAATATAGAGAGGAAAGATTGACATTTGGTACACTGAGTCGATCCGTGACGTAAATTAAAGTCCAGGGCCTATACCAGTGGTTCCCAAGCTTTTTTGGCTCGTGACCCCATTTTAACATCACAAACAGACACTTTTTTTTTTTGGCTAAAATGAATTTGTTTTTGATCATGTAACAGTTTGCTATATTATGTTGCAAATGAATGTTAATTTTAGATGACATTTAGTCTATATAATGTATATTATTATGGACGGAGGCAGAAAAGCCAGGTGTAGATTACTGCACAAAGTGAGAATTTGATTTTCCTTGGTCAGGATATGTACAGTCAGTCCAGCTTGGAATTACAAGGCTGATAATTAATACTGAACAAACAATGACTCGAACTATGAATTATGAAAGAGCTGCAGCATCTGAAACTGACCACAATGAACATTTGAAAGATAAAAAATACCACAGTGCTTCAGTTTCAGCTTCATAATTTTTCTTTTATGTATTGGGATTGTCTCTCAACTCACCATATATTTTTAATATTTTTTTTTTTTTTTTTTCAGGTTGAAAAACACTGATTTATTATAATATTATCTTCTATATTTTGCATTTCTTCAATAAAAATCAGCTATTTTCCCATATGTAATTCACTGATTTGAAAAATGTTTATAATTTATTGTATAAATAGCACTTGCAGATGCTTAACAAACCTTTTCAAAGACTTTAAAAGTGAACATTGGTTCCAAATATTAGGTATATAACATCAAAATTGTTATGAATTAAAACTATACTCAAATATTTGATATAAAAGCATATCTTTACATAGGCTTTTTCTTTATTTATTTATTTTTTTAATTAATTGCTAGAAATTTCAGGCAACCCCATTTTAATTCCAGGCGACCCCATGTGGGGTCCCGACCCCAAGGTTGAAAAACACCGGCCTATACATTTAGTGACACAGAATGTGTATGTAAGAGGACGACTAGTCATTGGACCCACAGTACTGTAAGTAACAGGTAATGGTAGGTACAGTTCTAGAAACAACTGCCAATTTAGTGATGTTCGAGGTTGTCCCATCTAGACACAGTGGTGACTCTGTGGCCCCAACAAGGAGCCAATTTTACTTTTTTTTAACTCATTTATTTATTTAACCTCTAAAAACCCAGTACCATAAGAAAAAAAAAAAAAAAAAAAAAAAAGGAAAATAAATAAATAAATAAAACCCCCAGTGCTACTTTTGTGGTAATTCCCAAATCATTTTTTCTCTATATTTAACATTTCTTAAGTGATTTGTCACCACTTATTACAAAATAATCCTCTGTATTTTGTATCTTTCCAGCAAAATTCAAGTGATTTCCAATATTTAATTTAGTGATCACGTAGATGTTCATAAAAACTCAGATTAAAGTTGAGGGTTATTACATCAAAAAGAGAGAAAACTGAAGAAAAAGTGACTTTTTCATCAAACTATTTCATTAAATGAACATAAAACGAGTCTCTCTATCCACTGTCATTGATCCAACTCCATGGGTTTTACTGGTGAATCAATGTTGTAGAAGATGACGGTGTTTCCACGTTCGCTACAGAGCCTGTGAACGTCCAAATGGGTCATATCTGATAACCATGAAAAGATGACAAACTGTATTTTACACTAATTATTTACATGTATTGATAGGATTAGTGGGTAAACAGGGATTAAACAGTTTAGATCATTCATTCATTTTTTAAAAAAAAATTCATTAATTCATTTATTTGTTTTGAGCAGAAGAAAAAAGTAAACATTTTTTTTTGTGTACAGGGAACTAATATCCGAGCAAATACATTAATAAATAAAGGTGATCAAGACAAAATCGCAATTGCCATGTACACTAGAAATAAAATAAATTCAATATGTACTGATCAAAAAGGAATGGGAAGAAGGAAACATATTAAATCCCACCCCCATCTCACATTTATACAACATAATAGATTACTTTGGCTTCCTTGATGATATAGTTACTATTGTTACTATGTATTTTACACCAATTATTTACATGTATTGATAGGATTAGTGGGTAAACAGGTGTTAAACAGTTTACATCAGTAGATAGTTTTGGTCGTCAGTGGATCTTTATGGGTTAACCTGTATTTTATCAGGTAGGTCAATTGAGAACCACTTCTCCTTTATAATGACGGCCTGGCCAAGAAGCAGCCTAATAGACAGGTGGGGGGTAGGCAGGTGTGAATATGAAGGAAAGAAGGAAGGAATAACACTGTGGAGGCACACAGACACCTTGATGGAAAGGGATGGCGTCATGAAGGTTGAGAAGGACTCCTGTGATCTACAGCCGAATGACCTCACGCTGTCTAACAGTCAGTCTCCAAGGAGATCACTCGCAAATGCGTACTGTAACTCCACACTAGCCAACAAGCAATCCATTCACCGAGTAAAAAACGATGCCATTGTACGTTTCTGCAATCTGTAGATGTGTATAAATGAAAACATTTGTGATTTAAAGGTGTAAAGGTGATTTAAAGGCACAACAGCAAAAGAATCCCAACACTGAAAGATCAATAAAAGAGGTAGAAAACAGAAAATTAAGAGGAGCTTGTGGTGGTCAAGGCTTTGCTGCTGTGCATTGTGGGTCATCGGCATTACTAGTGCTAGTAGCTAGCGAGTATGTTAGGTTCATTCACTTTAACCTGCAAAACCTTTGATAACGTGTGCTGATGCGTTTGTAAAAATGTGACCATTCAGTGAGTCTTGGTCCCAGTGGGTGTTGCAGACGTTCTAGGTTATGTATCAACAGAATATGGACGATACTGAAATTACTGTGTTTATTTTACCATGTTACACACTGCAAAAAATTATTTCTAAGTGAAAAAAGCCTTATATCTAGAACATTTTTCTTAGTTTTCATCTAAATAGGGAAATAATCTTGCCAAGAAATGTTTACATAAGAAAAATATTATCATTCAAAAAATATACACTGAACAAAAATATAAATGCATGACTTTTGTTTTTGCTCCCATTTTTCATGAGCTGAACGCAAAGATCTAAAACTACTAAAAACTAAAAAAGGCCTATTTCTCTCAAATATTGTTCATAAATTTGTCTAAATCTGTGTTAGTGAGCACTTCTCCTTTGTCCTTTGCTGAGATAATCCGTCCACCTCACAGGTGTGGCATATCAAGATGCTGATTAGACAGCAGGATTATTGCACAGGTGTGACTTAGGCTGGCCACAATAAAAGGCCACTCTAAAATGTGCACTTTTACTGTATTGGGTGGTCCAGGGGGGTCAGAAAACCAGTCAGTATTTGGTGTGACCACCATTTTCCTCGCACAGTCTTCTTCATGAATTCTCTGAAACAGCTTTGGAGATGTCTTATGGTAGAGAAATGAACATTCAATTCACAGGCAAAAGCTCTGGTGGACATTCCTGAAGTCAGCATGCCAATTGCATATTCCCTCAAAACTTGTGACATCTGTGGTATTGTGCTGTGTGATAAAACTGCACATTTTAGAGTGGCCTTTTATTGTGGCCAGCCTAAGGCATACCTGTGCAAAAATCATGCTGTCTAATCAGCATCTTGATATGCCACACCTGTGAGGTGGATGGATTATCTCAGCAAAGAAGAAGTGTTCACTAACACAAATTTAGACAGATTTGTGAACAATATTTGAGAGAAATAAACCTTGTGTGTACACAGAAAAAGTTTTAGATCTTTCAGTTCAGCTCATGAAAAATGGGAGCAAAAACAAAAGTCGTGCATTTATATTTTTGTTCAGTATATATATGAAACTTTTTCTTAATAACATTTTCTAGCTAATATCAAGGTGGTTTTATTTGTTGTACTAAGCACTG
Source organism: Sphaeramia orbicularis (assembly GCF_902148855.1). Lineage (NCBI taxonomy): Eukaryota > Metazoa > Chordata > Actinopteri > Kurtiformes > Apogonidae > Sphaeramia > Sphaeramia orbicularis. The sequence goes on along the minus strand of NC_043972.1, from coordinate 39,908,821 downwards.
TTTACTAAAATTCTAGCATTTTTGCCTAATTTTAAGGCACATTATTTTTTTTTATTTGATAGACATTTTTGCTTGTTTTAAGAATTGTAGAAGCCAATAATGTAATAACGACCCATAACGTAATAAATTTGCAATTTTTAAAATGTAATAGGCCAATAATGTAATAAGTGGCCATTAACGTAATAAAAGTCCTGAACCGATAACGTGATATCTTTTGGCCAATAATGTAATAATTTATTACATTATTGGTTGGTTATTACGTTATTGGCCTGGCAAAAAAAAAACATTCTTAATACGTTATTATGTTATTAGCCAAAAGTTATTACGTTATCGGTTCAGGACTTTTATTACGTTATTGGCTAGTTATTACGCTATTTTAAAATTGGCAAATTTATTACGTTATGGGTCGTTATTACGTTATTGGCTTCTACAAGAATTCTAGCCAAGATTTTTTTTCTTGCTCCATTAGCAGAATTTTTTTGCTAAGTATAAGCCAATTTGATCAGATTTAGGAATATTAGGGTTATTTCTAGGAGGGCATTTTTTGCAGTGCATTGCCCAGTTTATCATGTCAGTATATGTGTAATTGAAATGTATGTTGGATCATCCGTGTGTATGTTTACTGCTATGCTGGGGTACTTTGCACTGACGCATTAATGATTTGTTATGATATTCTTATTACAGGCCTTGATTAAAACCAGCAGCACTAGAAACATGTGTACTCACGGTTTAAGGCACAGATTTATGCACGGTTTGTGAATGAAGCCCACTGTGAATCAATTTTTGTCATATACTTGCAAATATATATATATATATATATATATATATATATATATATATATATATATATATATATATATATTTATTTATTTGCATTAAACCAAGTCCTCTTCTTCTTTCCTAAACATAACCAATATGTCCATGCACAGACATATAAGCAATTAAGTACTTCCATAATGAATTGAATTGAAGCAGAAGGTGATATACACATTAACCCTTTGTAATCCCACCCAGAGGCCCCTCCTAAAAACCGAGTGTGCGTAATAGGCACAGTCGCGGAATAATATTAAAACATCTTTCATACAATTTGTTTTTGACTCTTCTACATTTTTTTTTTTTTTTGTATTTCATCAACTTGAGCTGTAAATAAACATACCAAACCCTCAATAACTGTCATATTCTATTTTATTTTCTAAATGCCATGTTTGTAATGTAAACACAAACACAAAATGTGAATTTTTTTTTTTTTTTTGTTCAAAATACAACACGAAAATTGGATTACCTATTATTAGATTTTTGCATCCTGGTATACATGTATGTCAGTGATTAACAGCAACATTGGTTAATACGCATTATTATCATTTTTTGGACAACATCAGATGATCTTAAAAAAAAAAAACAAAAAAAAAAACAACTAGCATCTGTCACCGGCTGTGCCTAAAATACACCGCTATGAATCAAAGAGGATCAACTAAAGCTTGTGCAAAATATCAGATTAATTAAAAAAAAAAAAAAAAAAAAAAAAAAAATCTTAATATGAAACATTAGTTTTGGTTCAAGACAATTATACATGCCTATAATTTGCAGAAATGTACAATAGCAACATTTTATTCTGGTCTTTGGTTTCCAACAGGACTGCTTTAACCCTTTAACCCCTGAGACATACTTTCAGGTAAACATGATGCTGTGAATGTTCTTCAGTGGTTTTGTTTTACTGTGTGTTTTAGGATCAAAACAGGGTGGAATAACAGATAAAGACAAAAAGAGGAATTGAAGTTTGACAGGTTTTTACTAAATAAGGCACTCAGAATGCACATCAATAAGAGATTTAGGATGTTGAACATGAACTGTGAACTGGAACACACTGAACAACAAGTATTTGAATTTTGGTTAAATAGATTTTGTTTTTTCTACATCAGTCCAGCTGTTTTTTGGTACGTGGTTGAACTCCAAAAACCAGTGATATGGTAAAAAAAAAAAAAATTAAATAAAGGAATATCACCACAATACTGCAAACAACAGGTAAAACAAAAAAAAACCAAAAAAAACAGAAGGAAAATGATGTTTTAAAAAAGCCCAAATCGTTTATTTCAGGGGTCTCAAACTCATTTTCCCTCAGGGGCCACATTCAGCCCGATCTGATCTCCAGTGGACCAGACCAGTAAAATAATAATAATAATAACATAAATAATGACAGCTCTAAATTTTTGTCTATGTTTTAGTGTGAAGAAAAAAAACCCCATTAAGTTATGAAAATACTTACTTTTATAAACTATCCAAACAAAAAAGACGTGAATAACCTGAAAAAAACTGAAATTTCTTAAGAAAAATAAGTGCAATTTTAACAATATTCTGCCTCAACTTATCATTTCTATATGTGCATTATGGATCGGATCTACAAAGACACTAAACACTGAGTAACAGGCAGAAAATAGTTAAAATTGTGCCTAATTTTCTTTAGACATTTCAGGTTGTTCATATTTGTTCAGATTATTCACATTTTATTGTTACAGGATAAAGAATGAATATTTTATTTCAATTATGTAAAAAACACATACATATAAAAAAACAAACAAACAAACATAAAATTAATACAATTGTTAACTGAAAAAGGAAGAAGCTGTAGCCAGAGGCTTATTTCTGCTTCTCCTATTCCCATCCTTACTCCAACTCCACACCTGAAGTTGCAGCAGATAAAACATTAACACAAATTATTCTACATTCGGTTTCTTAAGTCACTTTGAAATCATATTACTTTCATAGCCCTTGAGAATTTGACAAATTAAAGCTTTTTTGAAACTTGACAGCGAGCTACACAATTTCACTTCATCCTTCAATTTGTTCCATAATTTTGTTCTTACTTTACATGTTTCATACACAAACATCCCTCTTAAATTATAATTCCCTTCTCTTAACTTAAAAATTTTCTGAATACAAACAGAAGATTTTTACTTTTAGCACGAAACATAAATTCCATTGTTTATACAATATCAAAAAATTTTTAGTAAACCAGATTCGACAAAAAGTGGATTACTTGACTAGAGATAACCAGCTTTGTTTATGACTCTAATAGCTTTTTTTGGAGTTTAATTATTGGGTCTATATTAGTTTTATACACATTGCCCCATATTTCCACACAGTATGACATATGTGGCATTACGAGTGAACAATACAATATATGCAAACATTTTTTTGTTTAACAAATCTCGAGTTTTATAAAGAATCGCAACAGCCTTGGACATTTTACGTTTGATATATCCTATTTGTGGTTCCCAACAGAGTTTATGGTCAATAATCACTCCCAAAAATTTTGTTTCATACACGCTTTCAATTTCAATTCCATTCATTTTCAGTTTTATATCATAATTTACCCTAGCACCACCAAAAACCATAAATTTTGTTTTATCTTCATTAAGTGATAACTTATTTATGTCAAACCATTTTTTTTTTACTTGATCAATTCCTTTTCAACAGTTTCTAATATTTGTTTCATATTTGCTCCCGAATAAAGCAAATTAGTATCATCTGCAAATATTGTAAATTTTAACTCACTAGATGCCATAAAAGTATCATTTAAATAGAATATAAATAATGTAGGTCCCAGAACTGAACCTTGTGGGACCCCACATGTTACTTTTCTAAGCTGTGAATTTGTATTTCCAATTGTTACATACTGGAACCTATTTTGCAAATAACTTTTTAACCAGTTTTGTGCCACACCTCTTATACCATACTTTTCACATTTCCGGAGTAATATTGAGTTTGTAAATGTAAACATTTCCGGAGTAATATTGAGTTTGTAAATGTAAATATTTTCATAATTTAACCCTTTCATGCATAGTGGTCACTACATTGGACAGCTATTCTGCAGCTGTTCTCTTGTATATTCCTGGGTTTTGTTGTTTTAGTTCCATATCAGCCAACACAGCACCATCCCATACACTGCAATTCACGCCATTACTGCAACTTTGCTGTTGTTGGTAAACCTGATCTGCACTAACATGTTTGCTAGTTGTTATTAGACTGTAATTAACAGTTTACTTAAACATTTTTTTATTTTTTTTTTTTCATATTATCTCCATGACGTGAGTAACAACTAGCATTAGAGTATGTTAAAATGTTAGAAAACATCAGATTAACTGCATTAAAAATGTTTTTATTTCATAGTTTTCACACAGTATATCACTTTCTGATATTGCGATTTAAATATATGTTTCTTTGCTTCAAAAATTAACCACTTGGTGTCCAGGTGAGTGGATATTTTTGTAACTCCACAAAAAGATAGGTCCATTAAAAGATATTCAATCACTTTTTTTTTTTCATGCCTAAAGAGGAATAAAAACACTCAGGAAAAAAATCTTGACTAAGGTTCTTATAACACTGGTCAACAACAAATTTATTGTTTAAGTTTTTTGAGCTGATTTAGGATCATTTTGGTGTGCTGAATCCAAACATCAAATTAATTTTGCTCAATCAGGTCAACTTTCTGAACTATGCTACATATTGGCTTTTTAACATTTTTGCTTACATTTATGGGCATTTTCACATCATATGATACAAAATTCTTTCATATTTCTTGCAATAAACGAGTTCTGAAGATTTTACTTTTGCCAATTTATGATTAATGTTTTTTTAATATTACAGGTGAATGAAATGGCTTTGACTAGAAGATCTTGCAAAAATAAGCCTGACGTATTCTGCTACATCTGCGGTGAATACACCATTGTAACTAACAGGAATCCTGTTAGAAAATGATTTTTTTTTCCTCTTAAAACCTATTTTGGGTGAGAACTATATGAAAAATCAACTGATAAAATCACAAAAATGTAATCAATTTTGTGAGAAGATCAAATTTTTCAAAATCAAATTAGCAAAAAAACCTGACCTGATTGAGAAAAACAGATGTCATTTTTGGATTTAGCGGTGCAAAATGGTCCTAATTCAGTTGAAAAAACCTAGACAACTTGCAAAAAACATTTTTTTGTAACCCAGTGTAATTCATGCATGAAAGGGTTAATGCTATTTTTTGCACTAAAACAAAGAAAAAAATTTGAAGTTGTTAATTCAAGATTTTTTGCTTAATTCAAGATTTTTTTTGGCTTAATTCCAGATTTGTTTTACTAAACTGAAGATTTTTTTGCTTAGTTCAACATTTTTTTCCTTAATTTAAGCAAATTTTTTTTTTTTTTTTGAGTCAGTCTCACTCACTGCTCTGTGTTCTACCGCCCATTCCACAGGCAGTGGGGGGTGCACTGAGCATGCTCAGATGTGTATGGAAAGAACAAGGTCTATTCTATCAGCACATTTAGAATTTTTAACTATTGAGCACACAAATGAATTATGAAAATTAAAAAAAAAAAAAAATCATACATTAGAGCGCTCACCACAGACACGTCAGGGGTTAAAGCACAGGTGTCAAACATGTGGCCCGGGGGCCAAATCCGGCCCGCCAAAGGGTCCAATCTGGCCCTTGGGATGAATTTGTTAGATGCAAAAATTACACTAAGATATTAACAATCCTTTTAGTTCAGGTTCCACATTCAGACCAATTCAATCTCAAGTGGGCAGGACCAGTAAAATACTACCATAACAACATATAAATAATGACAACTCCAAATGTTTCTCTTTGTTTTAGTGTAAATACATGAAAATATCTACATTTACAAAGTAAAATTTCACAAAAATATGAATAACCTGAACAAATATGAACAACCTGAAATGTCTTAAGATAAATAAGGACAACTTTAACAAGATTCTGCCTGTTACTAAATGTTTTGTGTATTTGTAGATCCACTGTGATCTGTAAGTTATAACATACATGTGTACAGGGTGGGGAAGCAAAATTTACAATATTTTGAGGCAGGGATTGAAAGACAGTGTATGACCAATTAGTTTATTGAAAGTCATGAGAATTTATTTGCCACAAGAAAATTTACATAATAGAAAATGTTTTTATTCTATGTGTCCTCCTTCTTTCTCAATAACTGCCTTCACACACTTCCTGAAACTTGCGCAAGTGTTCCTCAAATATTCGGGTGACAACTTCTCCCATTCTTCTTTAATAGTATCTTCCAGACTTTCTCGTAATAGTTTTGCTCATAGTCATTCTCTTCTTTACATTATAAACAGTCTTTATGGACACTCCAACTATTTTTGAAATCTCCTTTGGTGTGACGAGTGCATTCAGCAAATCACACACTCTTTGACGTTTGCTTTCCTGATTACTCATATGGGCAAAAGTTTCTGAAAAGGTATGGATAATAGTGTTAGATATGATTATGACATCAATATATGTTTGGTTTCAAAACAATTCATGTAGTGCCTGCTGAGAAAAAAACAACTAAATGTTCATTGTAAATTTTGCTTCCCCACCCTGTAAATGATAAACTGAGGCAGAATATTGTTAAAATTACACTTATTTTTTCAGTTTGTTCATGTTATTCACATCTGTTGAAAGGATAGTTTGTAGATGTAAAGCTTTTCATAATGTAAATGTACTTTTTTCACTCTAAAACATCAAAAAAAGTTTGGAGTTGACATTATTTCTATATTATTATGTTATTATTTGACTGGTTCGGCCCACTGCAGATCAAATTTAGCTGAATGTGGCCCCTGAACTAAAATGAGTTTGACACCCCTGGGTTAAAAGGGTTAAACTGGGCACAAACACCAAAAACCACACAGTGCGATAACAATGGAGACATGAAAGAAGGACAGTCTCTGAATGAAGCTGCTGATAGTGTGGGCTGTCTTTTATGTGGACAGCCCACAGTAATTCTGATGGCTCGGTGATGATTGTCCAAATTATAAGGCAGTTCCCCATAATAAGACCCAGCTAGAGGGCAAACCCAGACTCCTACACATCCACAAGGTTATTACTTTAACACTGAAGTGATTTTCAGGAGAATGGAGGAGACTGGAATTCCTGTTTTTTTTTTTTTTTTAACACAGTCTGACTCAACCACACCCAAAAAAAAAAACAAAAAAACCCCCACAAAACAAATGATTCTGCTGTTTGAACAAATCAGGATACAAATAGTAGCATCTCTGCACACCCTTCATCTGCCATTTTGCACAGGCTTGTTTGTGTATTCTGAGGCTCTGTCATACTCTCATGTTAGATGAAATAAGAGCCGATTACACAAGTTGTGCTTTCAAAAGGTTACAGTACGCGCTTTCTGGAAAATAGGTTATGAATACAGGGAATTTATAAAGCTGACAACAACACTGCTTTGATGTGTCTATCAAGGCTTGGTTTGCTTTGTGTGCGGATATGATTGATTTGTTGGGTAAATATCTGAGTCCCGAATGACTACGCAGCCCTCATTCCACTCCTGTTGTCATGTTCAGTACTCAATCAGTACACTGCATTATAAATAACACTGAAATCAAATAGCAACAGGCCAAAGGTGCCCCATCACCTCTTTGATGAAACTCATGAAGCGTCCTCCAAATCTCCAGGGTTTGTGGCGGTGGCACTGCAGCGAGTTTACGGTCATCTGCGGAGCGTGTTGGTATGACACGGACACAATGTGGACCGCATCATAGGTCAGAGCTGCATCTGTCTGGAATAAGGGGTGAACATTATTTCAGCTGATGGTTGTGCAAATCAATCGTTCGCCAGTAATCACATATTCACACTGAAGATCCAAAGGAAATTCTGATGAAAGGAAAAGAAAAAGAGCAAAAAATGTGGAAAATATTTCTTTTTTTCTCTGAAATCATAACAAGAGATATTCTAGTGAAGGGAGGAAATTCCATTCTTAGTCATTTCCCTATTGATGAAAACATAACAACTAGAACAACACCAGCATAAGCTTCAGTTAAATGCACCACTGTGAAAAAAGGATATGAGTTCTTCAACATCGCCAAAAGCTCTTGTAATATTTACGACATTTAGTCAAATAGTATAGAGCGGATTTTTATTAGGTCACCAGCCGATACTTATAATGGGTCATATTTTGATTTTTTCTAACATGGAAATGGTTACAGATATCAATATAGTTACTATTGAGCACTGACAGGAAGTCATACATGGACTTTCATTTGGGTCCATGACCTTTGACCTTGAGTTAACCCTTCAAGGTCACCAATGTCTAGATTTCAACAATCTTCTTCTCTGAAACTACTGGCCGGATTATTTTCGAATTGCATTCCAGCTTCCTTCGGACAATGTTTGAAAAGTTTGTTCATAGTTTTGACAAATTTTCATTTTTGACTAATTTTTGAAATTTTATAAATTTACCTTGACTTATAATGGGCCATAATTTGATTGTTTATAACATGGAAATAGTTACAGATATCAATATAGTTACTATTGAGTACTGATAGGAAGTCATATATGGATGTTCATTTGGATTCATGACCTTTGACCTTGAGTGACCCTGAAAGGTCAAACTCCAGGTCATCAATATCTTTCAACAACCTTCTTCCCTGAAACTACTGGTTGGATTTTTTTTCAAATTTTATTCGCAGCTTCCTTGGGACAATGTTTACAGAGTTTGCTCACTTGAATTTTTGATGAATTTTTGAAATATTTAACTTACTTTACTTCAAATGGTCCATATTTTGATGGTTTATAACATGGAAACGGTTACAGATATCAATATTAGAGCCTGACCAATATGGGATTTCAACAATCTTCTTCTCTGAAACTACTGGCCGGATTATTTTCAAATTGTATTGTAGCTTCCTTCAGACAATGTTTCCAAAGTTTATTCATAGTTTTGAGAAATTTTCATTTTTGGCTGATTTTTGAAATATTATAAATTTGCATTTACTTATAATGGGCCATAATTGGATTGTTTATAACATGGAAATAGTTACAGATATCAATATAGTTACTATTGAGCACTGATAGGAAGTCTTTTGGACTTTAATTTGAGTCAATGACATTTGACCTTGAGTGACCCTGAAAGGTCAAACTCCAGGTCATCAGTATCTGTCAACAATCTTCTTCTATGAAGCTACTGGTCGGATTCTATTGATGGTCAATTTCTGGATTCTGGATTCTTTTCAAATTGTATATGTAGTTTTTTCGGGACAATGTTTACAGAGTTTGCTCACTTAAATTTTTGATGAATTTTTGAAATATAAAAAAATTCCCTTTACTTATAATGAGCCATATTTTGATGGTTTATAACATGGAAATGGTTACAGATATCAACATTAGAGCCTGACCAACATGGGATTTTTGTGGCTGATGCCGATACCGATATTGGGGTTTAAAAAAAGCCAAAATCTAATATATCGGCTGATAACTGTTATATTTGCTGATATATGAACAAAGAACATTGATATACACAGGGTATAATAGTCTTATATTAAATAATGGTGGACATGTGAATTAACAGTTGTATAAATCTTTCTTTATCTCACAAAGATAGTTTACACAATTTTAAAATGCTGTATAATAGTCTTATATTAAACTAGTATGTGACCTGTGGGGAACCACGGGTTGTATATGTGGTAGTTTTGATGCTGGGGAGAACAGACTTTTCAGAGATGTGAGTCTATATTTTATAAGTAGTGACATAAAAAATGTTTGTGACAGCGACAATTAATATACAGTATTAATACCAGTATTAATATACAGTAATAATACCAGTATTAATATACAGTATTAATACCAGTATTAATATACAGTAATAATACCAGTATTAATATACAGTATTAATACCAGTATTAATATACAGTAATAATACCAGTATTAATATACAGTATTAATACCAGTATTAATATACAGTAATAATACCAGTATTAATATACAGTATTAATACCAGTATTAATATACAGTAATAATACCAGTATTAATATACAGTATTAATACCAGTATTAATATACAGTATTAATACCAGTATTAATATACAGTAATAATACCAGTATTAATATACAGTATTAATACCAGTATTGATATACAGTAATAATACCAATATTAATATACAGTATTAATACCAGTATTAATATAAAGTATTAATACCCAGGGTACACAGAAAGCGCACGGACAGGAGTGGGTGGTGAATACTTTGTTAGTTTGTAAGACAGGGGGGATTGCGGTCCGTGATATTGTGTGTGTGTGTGTGTGTGTGTGTGTGTGTGTGTGTGTGTGTGTGTGTGTGTGTGTGTGTGTGGTGTGTGTGTGGGGGGGTAGCGGTCCTTGCTTGCCGGAGCGGGGGGATAGCAGTCTGTGATTGGGTTGGGGTGTAGCGTGATTGTCAGAGCAGAAGTGAAAGTAAAACTGACACATTTTACTATTCCTCTAACTCTCCGACAGCACAGACACACAGCAGCAGACCGACAGAATCTCAACCCAGCAAAAATAATTAATACATCAGTTACATATTGACTGATGTTGATTAATCTGTGATATGCTATAATCAGCCTGATTAATCAGTCGGGCTCTAATCAATATAGTTACTATTTAGCACTGATAGGAAGTCATATATAGACTTTCATTTAATTAGTTGAGTTCTCCTCCAGTCAAACTACCACCTACTTCTATTGGGAGATTGATCTCCTGCATCCAGACCACAGGAATCTAACATAGACAGAACCTGACAACCTCACAGATTCAGCTTGTTATTGCTTCTTGATAGAACATACTGGTGAGATACAGGACCATGTTCTATTCTATCCTGTTTGTCACTACACCTCAAACTATCACTCATCTCACTAAAAACCTCATCAGGTACTGTTATCATTTGCTAGTTATGAATAAAGCTAGAAAATTAAAGATCATCACGGTCAAACTGTTTTCACAAATGGATAGTGAACCACTTCAGACATCCAACCAGCCCCTGGTCTCACTTTAAAAACCCCACAGCTATGACGTCTTTGCATTCTAATCTGGCATCTCCCTCTTTAATCATCATATATCTCATAATACTTACGTTGTTTTGATTGTGGAGGCATTTTGGCACACAAACTAATCTTCATTTGACATATTTTACACACAAGGACTACTGTTTGAAGACTAAACACGAAAAATCTACTTAACCCTATAACACCAAATGTATCATATTTGATACATGAGTTTTGCCCTCTATATGATCAGTGTGATGTTGTTTTTTTTTTGTTTTTTTTTCTCTCGAAAAACCTGATGTATACAATTAGATACATGCAATACACAGATAATCCACCATGGGGGAGGAATTCATTCACCAGAGGCCTTTCCAGTGACACTACAAGACTGTTATTAATGAGGAAGGAGGCAGAACTTACTAGACATAATTTGTTAGACATGTTTGTCTTATATTATGTTTTTGTTTGTTCAAAAATAATAATATTTGAGCATTGAGACCCGATGGATTAAATATGATACAAATTTGAAACTCTTCCATGGAAATTGATATTTGGAAAAAAAAAAAAAATTGGGTTGTTCAGCAGGACCAATAAAGGCTCCAGTTTCAAAGAACTGGAATTTTTTGTCAATGATTTAATGGTTCAGGCTTTACAGGGTTAAATAACCAATTTGCACTTATGTATTTCTTATTTCTTCATTGAATGTAACACTAAGATATGCACTTCCCTGTGGTGAAAAGGGTATTTAGGTGTTAGATAAACAGTGTAGCAGAGGTAAGAAAAGAAAAATATCCCCACATCTGTATAGTTGGGGTTTATTTGAGCCAAGAAGTCGTCTTAAATACATTTTAAAAAATCCTCCTGGTATTATCAGTCACTGATTTATCATATTTATCATATATACATACATAATATGCAGAAATAATTCTATAAAAAATATGTTTTTGCATAATGTACACAAGGCATGTTTTGACAAAATGAGGTCTTAGCATAGAATAATAAAAAGAAAAAAAAAATACTGAAAAAAAAATATAAACACTTAAACTATATACACCAATAAATTATATGTATACAAGACAAAGGGATAGAACCAATATTTAATATTACACATGTGCTTCTAAATGTGCTTCTTTATAATGTTGAATGTTATGAGAAACCTAAAAACTGGGTTTATCCCCCTTGTCTTGTGTACATGTATTCTGTATTCTGCATATTTTTATTATTCAGATTCAGATTCAGAAAACTTTATTTATCCCATACGGACAATTCATTTGCAGCTTACCACAGACATCAGCCCACATTCAAAATCCAATGTGACAAACATAAATAGATCAGTGCACAAATACAAGACCATCGGAAGCAACTACGAATAAATGCATTAAATAACACTGGCCAACAACAAATTTATTGTTTAAGTTTTTTGAGCTGATTTAGGATCATTTTGGTGTGCTGAATCCAAAAATCGCCATTCATTTTGCTCAATCAGGTCAACTTTCTGAACTATGCTACATATTGGCTTTTTAACATTTTTGCTTACATTTATGAGCATTTTCACATCATATGATACAAAATTCTTTCATATTTCTTGCAATAAATGAGTTCTGAAGATTTTACTTTTGCCAATTTATGATTAATGTTTTTTTTTTTTTATATTACAGGTGAATGAAATGGCTTCGACTAGAAGATCTTGCAAAAATAAGCCTGACGTATTCTGCTACATCTGCGGTGAATACACCATTGTACCTAACAGGGATCCTGTTAGAAAATGATTTTTTTTTCTCTTAAAACCTATTTTGGGTGAGAACTATATAAAAAATCAACTGATAAAGTCACAAAAATGTAATCAATTTTGTGAGAAGATCAAATTTTTCAAAATCAAATTAGCAAAAAAAACCTGACCTGATTGAGAAAAACAGATGTCATTTTTGGATTTAGCGGTGCAAAATGGTCCTAATTCAGTTGAAAAAACCTAGACAACTTGCAAAAAACATTTTTTTTTAACCCAGTGTAATCAACAATAAATAATCAACAAATACCAATGCAGGCTAAAAGACTAAAATTTTAGACCCTGTTGGTTCTGCTAACATAAAAAAAATCACATATAAAATGACTAAAATGACTGCTGTCAGAGTTTAAAAGTGTGATTATTGTACACAGATTCCCTGTTTCCTAAAATCCTTGTGTACAGTATGTAAATTCTTATTACATGTTTCCTGAGTCAGTCTTTCTGTAAATTATGTTCATACTTGTGAGACGATAAACGACATGACTGGTAACATCAGGAGAATTAGGGCGTTTGAGACGGCTTCTGTGTAAATATCTCTGTCAAAGTATGAAGAGGAGTAATGCTGCTTGGAGCATCACAGCTGAAATAAACCCAAACACAAGAGCTATACTGATGCATATCATCTGGAAAAAAAGGATTGTAATTATGTACAGTACTGTGCAGAAGTCATACGACACCATTAGGTTTGTTGTTCGAGCAAAGTAATAATGACCATGTTTATGTATTTCTCAGTTTTTGCATCAAGAGGCAGATTTCCTATATATTACACTTGTATGCAAACAGTATTAAAAACAAAAAATACAAATATTATAGAAGCTGCATGATATGTATGCTCTGCACTGAGACGAGGGATTAAAAACAGCCCACGTCTTTGGAAAAACTTTGTTATATTTTAAGCTTTGATTCAATTTTTGTGTTTCAACACCGTGCATATACTTCCTGCATTTTGTTGTTGTATGTAAACTCATTAAAACCATTAAAAAAGCAAAGCTGACCTGAGACTTTTGCACAGTACTGTATTTAAAATGAAAATACTGTATATACGTCTGATGTCTGCATGTGGTTCCTTCAAAATGATGCTGATAGTGTTTGATACTTATGCATAAAACAACTGTATGAAGTCATAAATAAAGCTGCAAAGTCAGAATAAAAAAATAAAGAACCTCTGAGATATGGGTCTGATCAAGCGGTAACACGTGGACACATTTAGTGTTCAGCAGTCTCTGCCATGTAAGCAGAGTAACTTATATGCATGTATTACACATATTTGAGTAAGCACTTTAACATTATGTATAACTAAATTTGGGGAGATATATTTTTTAAGTGAAAAATGTCGAATTACTGCTCGGTAACAAGAGGACTTGAAACTGACATACATTTTTTAAGCTTTATGCAAACATTCAAAACATCCAGTTCTCGAGAGAAATTAATATCAAATAGGAAAAAACCTTTTAGATATTATATTCAACTATGCTGAGAACACATTTTGGAGTAAAATATTGAAAAGTCTCTGTTTTATTGACAAGAGAATGTGGTAACACATAGACAGGTTGCCATAGTAACACATGGACGACTCTTTACCATTGTATGCATCAACCAAAATGTATCAAAAGATCATTACTTTCTGAAAGTTTCACTCAAATATCTGAATTATAAGTAACTTGAAAATTAAAAATTGGTATTTTTGTGGTAACACATGGACAGGGCCTTTTAAGCAACTCACAAATATTCAGTCATAAATGTTAATAATATAAAAAAAAAATAATGAAAATCTAATATTTGAAACTTAACAATCATCTATATAATCAACAGAATGAATACATTTTAAAAAATTTTTGTTAAAATTTTTTGCGTCAAATTTGAGCTATGTTTTTTTTTTTTTTTTTTCGCCAAGGAGGTTATGTTTTCATCGGGGTTTGTCTGTTTGTTGTTTGTTTGTTTGTTTGTCTGTTAGCAAGAGAACTCAAAAAATTATGGAAGGATTTTGATGAAATTTTCAGGAAATGTTGATACTGGCACAAGGAACAAATTATTAAATTTTGATAGTGATGGGGGAGGGGGTCTGCACTTCTCTAGTTTACAATTGTTATTTATTTAATGTTATTTTTTTTTTAAATTTATTTATTTATTTTTGCTTTTGCTATGTTTTCACATCTACAATTTGTATGAATGCTATGTGCCTCCTGTTCATATTCCTGATGTCTTTTGGTACATATATTTTCATGTTACTGCTAATATCTAAATTGGGGGTGGGGCCTTATGTTAAGAAGAACAGCAAAAATGTACACACTGTATGATGCATCCATGTTATGCTGTTGAAAATCCATAAAGAGAATTATAAAAAAAAATAAAATTTGAGGTATGGCTATGGTTTAGAAACTGCAATCGATAAAATCAGTTGTAACTTTTTTTTCTACAAGTGGTATTTTAAGAAGGATAACAGTTTCATAAAATAGAGATCTTTAGCTAAAAAAAATGAGCCCACTTGATAAATGATGTGTGCAAAATTACTTTTTCAGGTTGATCTTCACTTTTGCTTGATTGAACCCGTATGATGAAAAGTTTCTGGGGTCTGCAGATCATCAGGATGAGAATTAAGTTACAGACCAACCTCTTCTTTAAAATTACATCAAATAATAAGAATTGAACTGAAATTTCTACCATAATAATTCATATAATACAATCATTGAACTTATTCTGCATCAGTAAGGTAAGGCTTTCAAGTAAAACATTATGTGTTAACACTAAAAGAAAGGTTTTTTTTCAATATATAATTTGAAAAAATACAGGTCATACTACTTAATGCCTTAAAATATACATTTTTTCCATTTAATATTAACCAAACGGCAGCTGCACCTCTGTGAAAAATAAGAATTAGACTGAAATTTATTCCATAATAATTAATATAATACAATTACTGAACTCATTCTGCAAAATCATTGTAAAAAAAAAAGTGTAATACGTTTGCTACAGGAGGTTGAGGGCACAATTCGATCCAGATACACAAACACATTAACAAGTAAAACATTGTGTTGACACTAAAATAAAAGTTTTTCAATACAATCATTAAATTCATTCTGCATCAGTAAGGTAAGTCTTTCAAGTAAAACATTATGTGTTAACACTAAAAGAAAAGTTTTTCAATATGTAACATGAAAAAATATGAGTCACTAAGCCACTTAATCCCTTAAAATATGCATCTTTTCCATTCAACATTTAACCAAACTGCAGCTGAACGTCTGTGAATGTGTCTCCAGTACATACTTCATACAATATTGATGCTTTATTTATAGATGAGCCCCAGACTAGAGGGGAGAGGAGGGAGCTGTTTGTGTAAATCTGCACTTGAGCCCCATAAAGTGGATGATGTGTAGACATAATGATTAATATCTGAAGGAAATTAACTGGTTACAATTAAGATTATAGCCAACCACATCGGAGATCATCTGCGCAAATAATAATAATAATAATAATAACAATAATAATAATAATAATAATAATAATAATAATAATAATAATAATAATAATAATAATAATAATAATAATTTTTTTAAAAAAGAAGGCTGATGGACGGACAGATATGATGTTTTTCTACTGACATTTTCCATTAGTGACTGTAAATGAAACTGCTCAGAGCTAATGAAACCTACCGTCATGATGCCCTCCAGGAGGCCCGAGTCTGGTTTCGGTGGTATCTGCCTTTCCATCGACCATTTCTCCACAATGGCTGCGACCTGGGGATTATCCACATTAAGGATGCGGAAGCCGGTCATGTTTACGCCACAGAATTTGTACGGCTCCAGGTCAATGGCCATCAGGTCCTTTAGAGACACAACAGTAATGGAAGATGGATTCTCATTCAGTCTGCCAGCGCTGACAACCTTTGTTTTTCAGAATATGTCTTGGGTGCATTCTCCTCACATAATGAAAATGACGCAGCAGCTGATTAAAGGGATACTATCTTAAGCTCAAGAACAGTAGTTTCCAGTTCTAAATCCGGAGGTTTAAAGGAATGATATTTTGCTTTTTTTTTTTAAATAGAATTATGCATTTTAAAACATTTCCCTGTTGTAATAAGCTACATGGTGCAATAATTTCATACCTGTATGTGCAATACATATCTGTGCAACAACTTATGTATGAATATGTATATATGTATATATTATGTGCAAATTTATTTATTTATTTATTTATTAGGGACAGTGCATATTAATGAACATCTACAACAATTGCAGCTGTAGTCCCTAGGCAGGTGTGTTGAGCTGCATTATGTAATAAATTCCCATTATGTCATAAAAGTTCAAAATGTAATAAGAATATCATGTCATCTTGTAATAAAGCCACATTATGTAATAAACTGACGCATTTTGTAATAAACTACGTCAACGCATTATATAGTAATTTTTTTCATATTATGTAGTAAGTTATTACAATTTGAGAAATTTATTACAAAATGCACTTGACACATTTTGATTTTTAAAAAATGTAATAATATGGTTCATTTTGTAATAACAATCCAAATTACTATAATTTCAGAGCAATTTAGAAGAAATTAGTCACATGAGCTACAGGTAATGTAATCAGAACTTTAACCACACGGTTTAAAGATTAATTTAGCACATTACATTTTCCTGAAAATAAAAATGTGTCAAGTGCATTTTGTAATAAATTTCTCAAATTGTAATAACTTACTACATAATGTAAAAAAATGTACTACATAATGCACTGAGGTAGTTTATTACAAAATATGTCAGCTTATTACATAATGTGGCTTTATGACAAGATGATGTGACATTCTTATTACATTTTGAACTTTTATTACATGATGGGAATTTTTTACATAATGCGGCTCAACATGGTGACAAGAAAGACAATTGACAAAAAGGCCAAACATCATAAAAGCACACAGAACAACACAGTGAGAACAGTCTACTGATGCTCACAGGCTTGGTTTTCCTTCATCCAATGTTTAAGTTATGAGTTGAAGGAGGCATATGAGTGTGAGTCTCTTATGTTGAGTGGTAAACTGTTCCAATATTCAGTTCCAGTGAGACTCAAAGTGTAGTTTGTCCAAAAGTAGTGCATCTGTGTGGCACCTCACAGGCTCCTTGAGCTGTGGCCCTGGTGACCATCCCACTGACAGAGCGGGATTTGTTGAAATCTGTCAAGGGAGGAGGGGCAAGTCCATGCAAGACTTTAAATATCAGGTACACAATTTTAAAATTCACAAAATTATTAAATTAAGAAATTTATATTTATTTAAAACAATGCAGTGGTGGAAATTAAATGTTGTTTTTGTGTGTGTGTGTGTGTGTGTGTGTGTGTGTGTGTGTGTGTGTTTCAGGCACATGGGCCAGACATGACCATCGAACAGGATAGTGGGGATCTGGCACTTGGCATTTGGTACTTCTCTTTTTTATTCTATCGGCTCTTCTTTATTCTGTCCACCTGTAAACTTCAGCTGAACAGTCCAGGAAAAATTGCCCTACGAGGACAATAAAGTATATCTTATCTTATCTTATCTTATCTTATCTTATCTTATCTTATCTTATCTTATCTTATCTTTCATAAACTGTAAATGCTATACTTGGGTCAGAATTCTTCATTAAGTCAACTCCACAGGTCCATCTTCAACCCTATTTCTGAGTAATGACACCAGAAAGGTCGTTTTGAGCGCTGGCCCTTTAAATGCAAATGAGTCACTTCAGGCCCCGCCCCCTCCAGGTTGTTGACTGTGCTGCTCTATCCTGTTCAACCAATAACTGAACATTTTAGGTAATTAGCTCAAAGTTTGGACATATTTTCAGTATGGACTACAACCGCTGCTGCTGACAAACAATTATGGCGTACTCTGAGAAATGTTCATCGGAAGTCAAAATCTTTTGTGAAGCAAAAACTTTTGCTTTTAAGTTCAACTGAATATGATGGGCGGGATCTACAAGAGTAGAAAGGGTGGATTTCTATTGGTAACTTGCTTGGATTGACAGTGGAGCATGTGCTTGGTCCTCCGGCCCCATTAAAAATGTGAATAACATGAACAACCTGAAATGTCTTACGAAATATAAGTGTAATTTTAACAATATTATGCCTGTATTTATCATTTACATGAATGAGGGTTGTTAAAATGTGTTTATGTTTGCTTTCTTCTGTTGTACTTTTAGTTTGTTCACTGCGTTTATTTTTTCCAAATGTGGACAAATTGTAATAATGGATGTTTTTGTGATTGACTCTTGAAGAAAAAGACTGACCAGATATATTTAACCTTTATTAATCACATTCATGTCTAAGGATCTTTATTAGTGCAGTTGTCTTATTTGGAAAGATCCTTGTTTGTAGCTCAAAAAATTAAAGAACAAGAAAATAAAACACCAATTCTGTTCAGATCATATTAATAATTCAACACTTGCATTCCCTTGGCAACTTCTAAGCAAAAAGCAATTCAATTTGAGCCGCTGTAATTTCTGGGGCAGCTATTGTAGCTGAAGTGTGAAGTCACATGTTGACACATGTCGTGTCGGAATGAGCCAGGGGGCTTGGAAAAGACATTTGGATGAACATAGATATTTCATTAGCACCCTGTGGGGTTAGTGTTGAGGGAACGGGAGCGTGTAAGACACTTACTAAAGAACGGTCGCTGCGAGTCACTGAAATATTTCTTTGTCTTTTTTTTTTGTTTGTTTTCGTTTTTTTTTTTTCCCCTTCACACTAGATTGCAGTACAGTACGCTCTTTTAAGAATACAGATCAAAGTAAATCACTATTGTTCTATATGACATCCAGACATGCTCAGTAAAGCAGATCAGGTTACAAGTTTCACGGCTTTGATGCTAAGAATACAAACTAACTGGGACAGATTTGTTTGTAAAAAAAAAAAAAAAAAATGGAGCTCATCTTTTATGACATCCTCATTTCTATTAGGGCATTTTGGGATGTCAGAATAGCAACTTGTTCCAATTATGAGTTCAGTGTTTGCTGTGATGCTGCTTTGCACACAAATACCACATCTACATATATGTTTATCATCAGGGTGTGATTTGTTGGGGGGGGGATTTACATCCCTACTTCTGCTCAATGAATTTCATCCTTGGGGGGACAACCGACCAATTGAAATAACATGCAGGTTGTGACTGAGTTTTCTTACACCTATATCCTACATTACTGGCACTAACGTTCACCTGAACCAAACTGTCGGGAGTCTAAGAGTTTGCAAACGTCCCCATGCACTGAGGTGCCGTAAATGGGGGCCAAACGTGACAAACTCATGGGGCCCAGCATGTGTGTGTCCAGTGGATACAGGTAAGAAGTTGTGAAAATTTCGTGTAAGATCCGTTGTATAATAGAGGAACATGAAGTATTATTTTAATTTAGATAGTCGAAGTCTTAAGTAAACACATATCGGTCAGTGGTTTATGGTTTCAGATATCCTCCTGAGACCTAGCAATGCATTTTTGTCTTCTGTAAAATGGTAAATGGACTGAACTAATATAGTGCATTTTCTACACCTTCATGATGCCCAAAGCCCTTTACAATTCCTCACATTCACTCATTCACACACACACCAGCGGGTGACTGCTGCCATGCAATACGCTGCCTGGCCCTACTAGGAGCAATTTAGGGTTCAGTGTCTTGCCCAAGGACACTCTGACATGTGGACTTTGGTCCACTTTGGTCATTGGATGACCCGCTCTACCAACTGAGCCACAGCCACCCTAGGGGTCCCCCTGTAGGGGACAAAAGTTTGACAGTTTTACTTAAAAAATGCTGCCCCTTGCAAAAGACCTCCCATTAAATAAATAAATATTTTAAAAATGTATATGAATAAACTGTTGCATCACGCAGTTTCCAATCAAGACAATTGTTTAATGTAAAAAAAACTAAAATTTTCACTTTCCTGGGTCTCAGGAGGATATAATTCCTTTGTTTCACTAGATTTCTTTGTTTCACTGGTTAGTGGTGAAGTTCTTAGGATAGTATGGGTCACATCTTGGTCAACATACTAAACTGACAGATTTATGAACACAGGACTTAGGTTTTAGGTTAAACATCTGCTTGATTTAAGAGTTAGATAACTCTAGCCCATTGTTGATAACCCAACCCACCTTGTATAGGGTCAGCCCATTATTTGGGGGATCAGCTTACAATGACAATAATGCGCATTTCCGCTATGTGGAGCCAGCTCGACTCGACTCGGGTACCAGGTACTATTCCTGGAGACTGTTTCCATCACAGGATACTACTGACTTTACAGTACCTGGATGTCATATCGAAGTGGTGCGTTACTTCCGTGTCGTCTGCTCAGAGAGTTGCTGATAAACTCACTCGTTACGTGTTGTCTCGTCAAGCTCATGCTGAATTTTTACATCGGCCACCAAAGACTGAATCTCCTCGACCGACCATGGTGTAGTTTTGGGCTGTCATCATGTGGATTAACCTACTGCTGTATTTACTGTCAACTTCCACATCTGTTTTTTGTAAAATGGCAGGTCACAGAGAAAATTCTCTGACCAATCAGTGGTCTGCAGTGTCTACACATCACATTTTAGTATCTGTTCCCCAGTCCTGGAACCTCGGTGGAGGTGATACCAAAAAACTAGTACCAGGTACCAGATTCGAGGTCCTTATTCATAATGGAAACGCAAAAAGGCTGAGTTGAGTCGAGTCAAGCTGGTTCGAGTCAAGCTGGTTCCATGTAGTGGAAACATGGCATAAAAGTGATGCACACTGGAAGGTCTGGATCCATTTCCTGCTGGGTGTGGAGTTGTACTTTGTTTGTGGTTAGATCAAGTCAAAAATTGAATTTATAAAAATGAGACCGAAAAGAATCTCAACTTATTCTTGGAGCTTCCAACAAAAGAACACACTAAATAACAGAACCCGGGAGTTGGACGTTTGAAGTATGTAAAGTTTCATCTTCATTTCACTCCAGCGTTAGTTACGTTAGTTAAGGACCACACCCCCATGTATATAACCACTGCCCCCCTTCTGTTTTTTTGACTAATCGCACCCTTTTTATCATGCTATACTCCTATATCAGAATTACAATAAAGCCTTGAGCCACTCAGAACATGTTGCATGCTTTATCTCTTGAGTGCCCAGGCTGTTCTGTCGGTATCAAACATAACAAAGTTCTCAGCTTTAGTTTTTACAGATAGCTGTGTACGACTGCAAAGCGAGAGAGCTATGACAGGCTCATTTCAAAGGACAAGGAAGTTATTACCCCCATACCACTCTGCTGTTGCCTTTTCACGCTCTAATAAGTCGGCATTTTCCTCACCTCGGAAGATAAAACACAGACATCAGTAAATTCCATTGAGAGGAAATTGTGTTGCCATGTATACCATGCAAGTATTCATCATTTTGGATCAAATCAAGCCACCAGGTGTAATCTTCTTAATGGTGTGTCTATCAATATGACAGTGTATTCCAGCTGAAGATAAATACCACACTGATTCTATACAGATAGTCTGCCCTCATGTGATAGATACTGCTGCTGCACAAAAATCAGATCTAATTCATATCTAAAAGTTAATCCTTCAGTAAATATTTCTCCGTTCCATCTGCTTGAAATCTGAAGCACTGAAACACATGAAACGTAGCGGCAACATAGTGGAATTTTGTGTTTCCTTAATAAAACAATAGACATTCTGCACAAATATAGCAGAACAAATATCATTGCCATGCTGTCAAGCGTGACAGACGACACACATCATGCCTGGACCTCCATGTCATATCGCATTATCACAACAGACTGGCCAAGTCCGGAGAGACAGAGTGTGTTAGCGCGATGGAGGCTGAAACAGAGACAATAACACGGAGTGAAAGGAACAGCATAGAACACGCTGGTATTCATTCCCCATCCAGTGTGTTTGTCACCACATAGGCAGCGGCACAGTGAAGAGCAGCGCCGACCTCCTGCTGGGTCGGCTTGTATTAGTCAGAGGAGATCATTTTATCGGAGTGAGTGAGAGCATCAAACGCTCAGAGAAGGAAATGAAACACTACAGTAACACAGGTTATAATAAACAACCCTCAGTGTATGTGTGGATCACTGTTAAGACACAGACACATAACACTTAAAGATACAGAAGGGTTGTAGTGTTTTGATCCTCTTTAATTTAATACTAGTCTGTGGAATGAAAACCCTCAATGATATTTTAGTGTTGTCAGGTTAAAATCATGTACTTAGAATTTAGCTGAGTGGTATCAGGGCTGTGCGATGTCACAATACTAATCGGCTAAAATATGCTTAGAGGTCTTATTTATGTCTTTGTGCATGAGAAATCAATATTGAACTTTGTGTTGGTAAATGCAAGTTATGCCAATTTACAGGATTTCAGTTCTGTTGCAACATGTTGATGGTCATATGAACTATTCCGGTCAAAAATGTCCAATTTCATCACAATTATAATGCTATATTTTCATGTCACAAATGGCCAAGTTATATTTTAACTGAATTTACCTGAAAAACAAATATTCTATTCTTTTAGATTCCCCATTTTTTCTTACAAGATTCTATCCTACATATCACATGTTTTATTTTTACAGGTTGCAATATGGAGTATGGTGCTGATTAGAGGTAAGATCTTAAGCCCAAGCCCAAGTCCGAGCCCGACCCGACCCGAATTTCGGGCCGGGTCGGGCCTAAAATGTCAATCATTACGTTCGGGTCGGGTCGGGCCGGGCTCTCTGCCTCTCTCTCTCTCTTAAAGTGCCGCGCTAGATTCTTAAGGACGTACTGCTGCTGTGGTTTACGGCCCAATTTTCAACCCGTCAAAATGACGGACGGCCTTAAATTTTTCCCGTCAACTCTTAAAAAAATCCGTCAATGATGGAAAATTGGCGGTTAATGTAACCTCTGCAGACACAGAAATATAAAAGATGTAAATGTTTATACAGTCTTGTTTAACTTAGATTTCGTTACAAAAGACAGGCTTTAATTTGTTATCATAAATCACCCCTCCTCCTCCCGAGTCCTCACAAATAAAATATGAAATTTCGGGTTTGCTTCGGGCTCGGGCCTGCAAATCAAGTTAATTGGTCGGGCTCGGGCTGGGTCGGGCTTTAATACCCGCGGGCCTGGGTCGGGTCGGGCTGGATTTTTTAGGCCCGATCTTACCTCTAGTGCTGATCCATCCTGCTTATGTTACGCAAATACATACATTTAGAATGTCACACGTCACTTTTTAAATCAACAGTTTTCTAATAATAAGCATTTTTATATAGAAATAACAATTCTATATTGTTATTTACTCTTTAGTATGATGATAAACTATACAATAAATAATTCTGATACTAGTTTTTGCACATGGATCATTTGTGGAAACAGTGATATGGCTGCCGAGCATCAGTATGATGGGATCTGTAACAACCATGTCACATCCGTCCACTGCCACATTTTGTGTTTTTGTGTCAGCGGTTATTGTTTTAGATCCATAATACTAACATTTATGAATAAGAGGAGAATTAGCAATAGTAAGTATATAAGTTTATTACTAATAAAGTACTGGTACTGACCAGATCATCATGGGTAATGTCACGTCCGTCCACCAGCAAAAGTTTTCACATACACGTGCTATTCAAAATCCAATATTTCTGAAAATATAGCTTCCACTGTCAAATAATATCAGTAGTCTGTGCACAAATGTAATAGCATTATTTCAACACAGTTCTATGCATTTCTTACAACTTTTTTTTTTTGACAAAAGTAGCCACTCATTTGACCCCCTAAGTAAATTTTTGTCATAATAAATACTAATATATTACTAATATAACACTTACAATATAATACTAATACATACTAATAAAAATAAATATTGTTAGGTTTGTTCTATTGGTTATTTTATTGTGTGCAAGTCAATATTTTCCATCACTGAAACAACACTTAATGTTCTTCCACATGGAACAATAAGCAAGAAGAGGAATCTTCATGATGGTAACACAAACAAGCATAAAGGACAGTGAACGTCTCATAGAATGAAATACCTCTGAACAGGAGAAAGATGTCATACAGCCAAGATAAAAAAAAAAAAAAAAAAAAAGAGCTTGGACTTGAAGTAGCAGCAACTTGACTGTGATTTGGGTGACTGGGGTCACTATAGTTCATATTGTATGTCTATGTTCACTTTGTATCTACAGTATGTACTGTGATTGTAACATTCAAAATTCAAATAAATGTTAAAAAAAAAAAAAGAAAATACCCAAGGTCATTTTATGTAAAGCATTTATTTATATAATTTCCACTGTATTATAAATTGTATTATGTAGGAATCAAATAAATAAGTAGAAGTACTGTTTTCACTTTAAAAATAACGTTAATTTGATTTTAAGTGCTGTAAAAGCTCAGAGGACCAGTGTCTTTTTGTAAACTTAGAAGTCACATTTAGTTCTAACTCTCAAGCTGTTACTGTTTTTTATGCCGCTACCTCAAAGACTTGTGTTGACTTTACTATAAAGAGGGGTGTTTACTACAGCGCACTGAAGACTCCATTATGCCTCCAGCTTGTCAAACAAAATTGATATTATGGACTGGATCCAAACCCCACTGGCAATTAGCCACTATTCATCAAAAACTCAAGCAGTGGGAAGATGAGAACAAACGAGACTCTATTTGCATTAACAAGCATGGTACATTACCAGAGTGGTGAAGATATAGTGGTAATACTCTGTCATCATCCCCATGGTCTGGGCCTGGAAGGATGCGGAGATGGAGGATGCAGAAAAAGGAGAATAAAAGAACAACAGTTATTCTGGTGTGTCACAGCAATTTAGAATCAACGACACAATAAAAGCAAACAATGCCTAAAAGATGCAAAAATACTTTTCGTTACTAAGAAAAATGATGAGGTTTTAATGAGCGCTTTGACGACCGAAGTTTAAACTGTCACTTTCTGGTATTTCTGCACCATATGTGTCCCCGGAATTAAAGACCAGCTACAGTACTCGATGCTTTTTCTATGCATTTAAATGGTTTGCAATGGCTCAGGGCATGTGACATTATCCCTGCAAAGAAGACCCTTCAATCAAAAGAGCTTGGTAATCTTTGCCTCATATCCGAACACTCCATCACTGCCACTTGTTTCACTCAATCTACATTCAAAGGCATGGTGTTCCCATGGTGGCTGTGCTTCCCATTTAATTGTACCATCTGTTATGAAAAAAAAAACAAGGTTATGTAAATAAGATGCTATACTTATGTGTAGTCAACTATACTTCTAGATTTCCATACATCAAACAAAATACATGGCATTGAAACTTCATGACATGTTTTTATTCTAAGGCACAGGTGTCAAACATACGGCAATCCAATCCAACTTTATTTGTGAAGCACTTTAGAACTACCACAGTGGACCAAAGTGCTGTACAGAAAAAAAAAAAAAATTAAAACCCAACATAACAGAGTAAAATACAAAAAATAGATTAAAAGACATAATAAATTAAAAGACATAGAACAACTATGAAAATAAAAATTATAAAAATAAATAAATAAATAAAAATACAGAAGAATAGATAAAACCTAAATAAAAGAATAAAATACAAGAACAGATTAACATATAAAAAGCTGTACAATTAAAAATGACAAACAAGAACAATAAACCAATACCAAGATGCTACAAAATCCATATTATGAGCATATATGATTGCAGTAGTATCTTTTTTGAGTATTTTTTGCCATATTATTATATCTGCAACAAGAAAATTAAAGACCAACATAACAGAGTAAAATACAAAAATAGATTAAAAGACATAATCGATTAAAAGACATAGAACTATGAAAATAAAAATTATAAAAATAAATAAATGAATGAATGAATAAATAAATAAATAAATAAATAAATACATTAAAAAAAATACAGAAGAATAGATAAAACCTAAATAAAAGAATAAAATACAAGAACAGATTAACATATAAAAAGCTGTACAATTAAAAACAACAACAAATAAGAACAATAACCCAATACCAAGATGCTACAAAATCCATATTATGAGCACATATGATTGCAGTAGTATCTTTTTTGAGTATTTTTTTTGCCATATTAATATATCTGCAACAAGAAAATTAAAAACCAACAAAACAGAGTAAAATACAAAAATAGATTAAAAGACATAATCGATTAAAAGACATAGAACAACTATGAAAATAAAAAAATATAAAAATAAATAAATAAATAAATAAATAGATAAATAAATAAAAATACAGAAGAATAGATAAAACCTAAATAAAAGAATAAAATACAAGAATAGATTAACATATAAAAAGCTGTACAATTGAAAACAACAAATAAGAACAATAAACCAATACCAATGTTATGGTTATGTTATTGCAGTAGCATCTTATTTGAATATTTTTTGCCATATTATTATATCTGCAAAAAACATTTTTATATACTATGATTTATTTTTCAGTTGACAAATACTGTTAAAGATAAAAACCCTATCTGTTGACTCACTGTCCTCACTGGAACTGTTGCTCTCACTGTCTTGTAATGTGTGCGAAAATGACCAAAAATAGTCACTTGCCCAATAAAGGGTTAATACTTGTGTACTCATGTGATGGAGTTAGTGCTGTGAGCTGGTTTGTTGGTTAACTTCATGTCTATGCTTTTAACTGTCCTGGATGCCCACATTCATGACAACATCCTACACACATGTTGGCATATGGAGGCCTTGCATCTGTTTTTACATTAGAATCCTTATTTTGGCTTCGCTTAAGTTCCACTGCAGCAACAATGTGCAAACCTAGCTACTGTTAGCTACCATCAACAAATAATTTTCTTCCAGTACCACATCAAACTTTAACAAAAGGACTAAAAAATCCTGCAAGAGTTACGGTATATGGGTATTTTGAGCAAAAGTGCTGATTTGGTCCCTGTTACTAATATATTATAATATGTATCTGACTTTATATTGACCTTATATTATCTGACATTATGTTACAGTGAAGCATCATTAGAACTGTATGTTACTATAGTAGTGTTAGTGTTAGTAGGGTATAGTAGAGCTAGTTTGAACACATTTCTAATGAGTTTTATGACAAGAGACACCTGAGAAAGTCGGGAGGTCAAAAGACTGGAGAGGAATCATAAGAAAAAAAAGCTCTAATACCATAATCTGCTCTCAGCTTTTGGATGTTTTCTCAGATCACAGACTAAATTGGACCTTAGATTGTTGACACGCTGTTCTCACTGTAACTATTACTGTCTTGTAATGTGTGTGGAAATGACCAAAAATAGTCACTTGCCAAATAAAAGGTTAACAATATTCTGCCTGTTGCTAAATGTTTTGTGTATTTGTAAATCCAGTGTGATCTGTAAGTTGTAAAACACATGCATAAATGATAAGCAGAAGCATAAAATTGTTGAAATTGCACTTGTTTTTCATAATGAATTTCAATTTGTTCACAGTTGTTTATGTGATTCACATGTTTTAAAGGGTAATTTGTAGATGTAAACATTTTCATACTGTAATTTTACTTTTTTTATCCTAAAACATGCAGAAAAATTTGGAGTTGTCACTATTTTTATATGTTATTTTATTATTATTTTATTGGTCTGGCCCACATTAGATCATGTTGGGCTGTATGTGGCTGCTGAACTACACTGTAAAAAAAAAAAAAAAAAAAACAGTATTATTCCAGCAGCAGGGGTACTGAAAAAATACTGTTAAATAACAAAATAACCATCTCATAAAAATATGGTAATTTTCCATACTCAAAATACAGTT
The DNA here is from genome assembly GCF_902148855.1 of Sphaeramia orbicularis. Classification (NCBI taxonomy): domain Eukaryota; kingdom Metazoa; phylum Chordata; class Actinopteri; order Kurtiformes; family Apogonidae; genus Sphaeramia; species Sphaeramia orbicularis. Next base: position 39,880,516 of record NC_043972.1, on the reverse strand, counting down.
TTTTGCCCTAACTTTATATAAGATTTTGCTTTTTTTTTTTTTTTTTTTTTTTTTTTTTTTACTTTTTAATGTTTAATGAAGAATATTTACATGTATTAAAACAACCAAATTACCTATAAATAAATAAATAAATAAATAAATAAATAAATAAATAAATATATATATATATATATATATATATATATATATATATATATATATATATATATATATATATACTTTTCAATGAGACAAAGTTGTACAATCCACTGATAAAAACTGTATTTGGACAGTTTTTCAGTGCTTAGACATGTTATACATTCACAAAAATACATTTATTCAACATTTTTGTTGTAAAACCTCCCGTAATTACACAAGATATTTGTCAGTTAACAAACAAGTCTTGTTAAACTTACAGAACAAATACTTCTTTTACGGTTAATTGTCAGTAATTTTATCTGGTTTTAATATATTTTTTTACAGTATTAAACTTTAAATTAACAGTTTAAACTCATAAATAGAAAAGAAATATTTGTGAAATTATGATACATTTGCAAATGTATTTTAACTGTATTGTTCTGTGAAAAAAAAAACATTTTTTTTTTTAAATTGAAATTTTATGATTTTTCACAGTTATAGTTTTTTCATGTTATTTTACATTTGACATGTAAAATCACAGTCTATTGTTGTCATTTCATTGATATTTTCCTGTATCTTAAAAATACAGGAAAAATCTTTAAAATAAACAGAGAAAATTCTGTTAAATTACATATTTTTTTTTACAGTGTAAAATGAGTTTGACACCCCTGCTCTAAGGACAGCTTTCATTAATTTGCAATGGATTCATAAAATAATAGCACATAATGTTGCCAGAATATAACCCATCAGCTGCAACATGTCCCTGGTTCATCACTATTAGGGTCACATTACGATATTAAAAATGAAAACATGTGACAACAAAGGATACAGGGAGTTCTTTTAGAAGGCATGCTTTCCATTTTCTGTTTTCCAGTGTTAGAGGAGAATATAATCTGACATGTTGAATGCAGGTGAGTTTGTCAGAGCAAAGACAGGACCCGACATGGTGTTGAGAGTCGTGGCAAGACAAGGGAATATTCCAAGGATGTAATTCTGCACTTCAGAGGTGACATTAAGAGCCTTTTCAGGACAGTCGCAATGGATCATCTTTTCTTTTCTGTCTTTTCTAATATGGAACTGCATCACCAGTCAAGTCACATTACACTCACGTTCCCACAAGATCAAAACGCACAGTGGGGTCGTCATTCTAGATTTTGCTTTTAGTTACGACAACACCAGAGACAAATTGCCCCTTATGGGTTGCAGGGCTGGTACAGTATTGGCAGGATTCATCTGACTGTTGGAATGTGCTGTTATCTATATCCAGTGATTGGGATGGACAGGTAATATCATATAGATTAATAATGAGGGTTTTTCATAAATGAAAACCCCAGAATCCTCTGGGGCATGTCAGGTCCTTTCAATCATATGCACATATGAAATGTTATGGATCCTAAGCTCTCAAATCTAGACTACTACTTTAAAAGACAAACCATACATAAAAGATGGTCAAAGGTGCACCATAGTTTTTTTTTTTAATAATAAAAAGTTGTAATGATTCTCCACGTATCACAGAGCAAAACCATGCAGCGTTTCAGTTATAGATTTGTGAAGTTAGAGTTCATTATGTGATGGGAGTTGGTTGTTTACTATTTCTAAGCTAATGGTTGTACAATGTTACTGCTGTAGAGGAGCAGAAGAAAAGTAGGGTTTGGCAGTGAGCAAGATGACCAGGATAAGAGTTAGCTCAAAAATGGAGGGAGTTAATGTTAATAAAAAAACAAACAAAAAATAATAATTCACACACACAAAAGACTATGTATAAATCTCCCGTATATAACCTCTAAAAATAAGCCATATTTTAAAGGTGGAGTATGTTAGATTTAGGTGAAATGGAAGATGGCAGAAAAGATATCTAGACTGAGTTTGAAAACTCTAAAAACATCTTCTTTTAATATACTTAAAAATAGGACCAATGGCCTCGTAGCTTACCGGCACTTCCTATCTGTTATAATGGGGAAATTTTTAAGTTGCACCAAATCCATAATCAGATCCAGATCCAAATAATTTCACTAACTTTTGACGACATCATCATAAAGAAGCTGTATACCAAGTTTGAAGTCAATTGGAAAAGTAGTTTCGGAGAAGAAGACGATTGAAATTTTTGTAACGGACAACAGACGACAACAACAGACGATGACGATGCTGGAGGCCGCATGATGACAATGGCTTACAGCCTATCAGCTGGTAAGCTAAAAAGCGTTTTAAGCAAAAAATGTTGCTGCTTTATTCTTAGTGTAACCCCACATGGCCTAATGAACCCAAAAAAAAAAAAAAACTGAAACGTAAACATAAACAAAAAGAGCTACTTCAAAAATACATCTGACCCAAAACCCTGAATGGCTGAAATATAAATCATGTCAACACTTTATTTATGTGGGTAAAGCCACATGTCTGACTACTAAATTATCTTTAATATACTGGAATACGCTGATTACAAAAGGACTTAGGAAAAGGAAATGAATCATCGTTAGGAAGATAGGCAAATATTTTAAAATATGTTGAAATGTGTTAAAATATGTTAAAAATGTTAAAATATGTCCCTCTGGGGTGTCCTATTACAAAATGTGTTTTGTTATTGAATTGTTGATTTTAATAACTGTTTGTGATAACTTTGTAATCAACTGACTGATTGATGGATTGATCTTACCAACTATATTTTCATTTCCATAACTGTGTAATCATCTGAAATTGCAATAGAATTGAAATGGCAATACAACTCAAAATATTTAGTCTCAGTTATTTTTCAGCGTTATAGATGAGCTTTGAATTTATTTTTTCCTCCCTATATGACCTCAAGCTAAAGCTCAATTTGTATTATCATCACTATCCATAGAAACTGACATTTTATGGGGCCATGTAGGCTTTTCTACAGCTGCCAATAAAGACAACAAAAGGGTGGTGGAGTCTGTTCTGCACCCCCTAAGGTCTAAGCCCCCACCCTTTCAAGGAACGATGTGAAATATCCTGAGGTGTTGACCATTTTGTGTTGGCTGACGTATTTATTGATTTAAAAACAGTAATGACAGGTTGTGGCCTTGAATCCATCAGTATCAAACCAATCAGACAGGAGGTTGGACCAGACGTCTCGATGTCTCTACTGCATGGACTCCACACCTGCTGGGATCGCTGGATTCTGCCTTCAGTATTAGACTGTGGTAGGTAAGGGGTCCACCTTTATCCACTATCTATGGTACTGAGGGCTTGTCACATTTTCCGTGTATTTAGTAGCAACAGTTGGTTCTTTTGAAGGCTTGGAAAGGCGATTGCTATTTAGATGTTTGTAATCTGAAACCTCACCACTAGATGTCCCTAAATTCTACACAATGCATTTCTAAATGATCATCGCAGTCGGGTGGAAACCTCTTATGTCCAAAACGTTTATTTTTCGGGAAACTGGAAAAATTACATATATTCTAAATAAACAAATGAAATTAAAGGAGTGATATTTTGCTTTTTTAAATGGAATTATGCATTTTAAAACGTTTCCTTGTGGTCTATATAAACTGTAAATGCTATGCTTAGGTCTGAATTCTTCATTAATTCAACTCCACAGGTCCATCTTCAACCCTATTTCTGAGTAATGACACCAGAAAGGTCATTTTAAGCGCTGGCCCTTTAAATGCAAATGAGCCACTTCATGCTCCACCCCCTCCAGGTTGTTGACTGTACACTATGTCCCGTTCAGCCACTTGTGTTTCTTTATACAACCAAGAACTGAACATTTTAGGTAATTGGCTTGAAGTTTGGACATATTTTTAGTATGGACTACAACCGCTGCTGCTGATAAACAATTATGTCGTACTCCGACAAATGTTCGTCGGATGTCAAAATCTTTTGTGTGAGTTCAACTGAACGTGATGGGCGGGATCTACACGAGCAGAAGGGGTGGCTCTCTATTGGTAGCTTGCTTGGATTGACAGTGTAGCTGGTGCTTAGTCCTCCAGCCCCATTAAAAATGTGAATAACACGAACAACCTGAAACGTCTTAAGAAATATAAGTACAATTTCACCGGAAGTCTTGACCTTATATGTGCAAATGTCGTGATGTAACTAGTTATAAAATGTAACAAATTAAGCTGGAATTGAATCAGTTTGTAGAAATCCGCTTGATTTTTGCCGGAATTAATATAAAGATAGCTTTGCAGCACCTAGAGAGTTGCAAATTCACACTTTATTAACTATTAGGGTCCAAATACACAAATAAATGTACAAAAGACTAATAAAAGTGGGTTTAGCAAAATATGACCCCTTTAAGACATGTAGTTACAAGCCGTTTTCAACATTTTTCATTGGTGGAATATTTCTAAAACCCTTAAGATGAAAAATGGACTTATGAGGTTTCCACCCAACAACGAAGATACGTAGGGTCAAATATTGTCACAGATACATAATGCTGAGGTGCTCAGTTGTGGTATCATTATTATTATTATTATTATTATGTTACTTTCATAACCAAACACTGTATGTAATGCTAGAATGCTACATCCTTATTTTAACGCTGTTCCATTTGAGGCGCCCCTGAACATCCTGATAACGAGGCCTCGAAAGCATCCCTCACTTCTTCTCTCTGAAGGTTTACATGACGTACACACCAACCACGAGTACATATATGTCACCTTAAATCTCCATAAACTTGGGAGGACTGAATTATTTAACTAACTTGGGAGAAGATGACTCTTTTGATAAACATGTTAATAGAAACTGACAGCATCCTGAATGGAGGTGGGTGGGGGGAATGGAGGTGGTGGTGGTGGTGGTGGGGCGGGGGGTTCCACCAGCTTCCTGACATCTACAGCGGATCAGACCACCTACACAATCCTTACTGCATTCATCACTGTGAATACTGCCAGTTCTTTGTTGACTGGGAGTCGTTTATATCAAAATGTGTGTATACACATATTTGACACCAGAATATGTTAGATCTTGTTATGATGGAAACTGTTATTAGAGGGATTAAAATTGTTAAATAGCATATTACCTTGAGTAAATTCCAGTAGGCACAGTTGTGAAAATGAAATCACAGCAAGAAACTGATATTGAGCAGCAGCAAAAAAAGGCATTTTAGCCAAAAAAAAGAACGAAACATCATTATCAGAGTATGGTATATTCTGAATATTTTCACTACTTTTGCTTGTCATTAGACATCCTTTGGTGATGACGAACTGGAGCTGTTGTATCGTTCTAGTAGTAGCTTTACCTCGCAAAACACAGGAGAGTTTCTGGTCTACCATTGAGTAGATCCAGTGATTTGCTAGCAGTGTTGGGAGTAATGCATTATAAAAGTAATGCATTACAGTAACAGATTACTTTTTGCTGTAACGCAGTAGTGTAAGGCATTACTAATCAATTTTCAGTAATGTTTTACTTGGTACATGTTCAACAGCGCTTGAGTTACAACTCACTTTTCGCCCATAATTTAATTGCGCCGATGAAAAAAACCCCACAAAAAGCAAGATCGTAAGGAATCAAAAATACGTCTGTAAAGTTCTATTTCCTGTTGGTGTTCAGCCAATGGGTGAAGACGACAGAAGACATTCCATTGTCCACACTGACGTATGTTCATTACTAACCCTAACCCTGCTTTACAGAAGCTAGTTAGCATTAGCATGATCCATGTGATCAGCAATCACAAGGTAAGCTAACATTTCTATGACTGGTTAGAATTCTTTATCAATTGTGGATTTATCTGTCCGTGTCCTCTGCACCGCACCCCCTGTTTGAACATGTAAAATGGGGGAAAAAATACAAGCGTTCCTGCTGAGATTCAAACATCAAAGACTGAAGTGTTACTTACTGAGCTATCCATCCACATGTACTCTGGGACGCAAATTTATGCATCCCAAGGCGTATTTGGGGGGGTTTGGGTTCTACTGCACCATTTATGATGAGAGTCTGTACGCAACTCAAAAGTAATACAGGAGTCATGTAATGCATTACAATTCTGAGACAGTAATATTATAAGGTAAGAAATTACTTTTAATGAACAGTAACAAGTAATCTGTAATGTTTTACACTTTGGAAGTAACTCGTGCAACACTGTTTGCTTATGATACTTTAGTTTGTAACATCTTACTTTGAATCCAATATACTTTTGCAGCCACTCTTGTGTTTTGTGAAGCAAAAGTACTATTTTGTCTGAATAATTTCAAAGTCCATATGTATAACTGTATGTTATATCTGGGATATTTTCACTACTCTTCCTTGCCATGAAGTAGTCTGCTCTGATGGGGAATTGAAGCTATTCATCTATAGTTCCATTTTACTTCCCAGAACACTAAAGTTGCTGGTTTGAAGCTGTGATCACTGTGTCCTTGTGTTGTTGTGTGACTTAACTTGAATGCAACCTGACTAAATTACTGACTGAAGCGGCAAAAGACCAGCAGTTCCCATGCTGTGTAAAAGTAAATCGACTGCACTTGTCTGGCGACTTATTACACAAATATAGTAATTTGACCTCGAAAAACACTGGTTGCTGGTCGATGTGTTTGCATGTACTACTGTGTAACCTTGGTGTCTAATATGCTATTTTGGATCCGACAGTGAACACAAACTGACAGAAGCTGCTGCAGACCAACAGCTCCTGAATTTTGCAAGGCACCTTTTTTTTTTTTTTTTTATAAGGAAACTGGTGACATTGAAGAATACACATATGCATAGTTCATACTATATTAAGAGTATTTTCATTACTTTCCCTTGCTGACCTGATGGGGAACTGAAGCTCATGTATGGCTATTTTCTCCCAAAAAATCACCAGTCTTTTGCCGCCTCAATGAGGTTGAATTCAAACTAGCATTCCAAATCACACAATAACACAAACAAACTGAGTTATCAAGGCAGCCTTAGACCAACTCCAGTGTTCTGGGAGGAAAAATTACTGGCGTCTGGAAGCTTTGAAGGGAGCAATATAGTGGCTTCAGTTCCCTGTTGGAAAAGACCATCTGCTGAGGTAAAAGTAGTAGAAATCATCTAAAAAAATTGCCTGTCTAATAAGGCAAAGCGGTGAAAATGTTCTAAAAATTGTCTGTCTGGTAAGGTAGAATGGTGAAAGGATTCTAAAAATTGCATACACTTCAACAGACAATGATTTTTTAGATGTTTTTTTTTTTTACGTGGATATCCATAATACACCACTTACTCCTGTCTACGACTAACACACAGGTGTCAAACATGTAGCTGGGGGGCCAAATTCGGCCCGCCAAAGGGTCCATTCCGGCCCTTGGGATGAATTTGTGAAATGCTAAAATTCCACTAAAATATAAACAATCATTTTTGTTCAAGTTCCACATTCAAACCAATTCAATCTCAAATGGGTCAGATCAGTAAAATCCTACCCAATAACCTATAAATACTCATAACTCCAAATTTCTCTGTTTGTAAATGTAAATATTTTCATGTATTTACACTAAAACAAAATATAATTTCACAAAAAAATGTGAACAACCTGAAATGTTTTAGGAGAAGTAAGTGCAATTTAACAATATTCCACCTGTTAATAAATGTTTTGTGTATTTGTAGACCTACTGTGATTTGTAAATGATATATAATGTACATGTGTAAATGATAAACTGAAGCATAATATTGTTAAAATTACACTTATTTTTTTCAGTTTGTTCATGTTTTTCACGTTTGAAAGAATAGTTTGCAAATATAAACATTTTCATAATGTAATTTTACTTTTTTCACTCTAAGACATAGAGAAAAGTTTGGAGTTGACATTATTTATATATTATTATTTTATTATTTTACTGGTTCGGCTCACTTCAGATCAAAGTTAGCTGAACTGAAATGAGTTTGACACCCCTGGTCTAACGCCTGGCATCTACTGTAGCTAACACCGACTATGGACAAGGACCTCATTCAAGCCCACTGCAAAAAAATCGGTGTCTTCTTCAGATTGTTTGATGTTTTGTTTAGCTGTGTTTAATATTTAACAGCCAAAGGCAAATGAGAACGATGCAATGCAGGACCGAATAATTCGCCAAGGTGTAAATAACAGATGCATCAAATTGTGAGCACAATGCATTACACTCAAGCATGGTCATATTTAATACAATAGAAAGACAGATGTAACGGAAGAGAATATGAACAGCTGTACATCTTAACTGATCACACAATATGATGCTGAGTGCGGCGTGTCTTTGTGTTTATGTTCAGAAGAAGATTGTTTACTCCAAGAAATACATCTGCCACAAACTGACAAATATCAATTCAGTATTTTCTTTGGTTTGATGTCTACATGCGATACTACATCTGAGACGTTTCTGAGCAGGCAGGTGGTGCAAGCAGGCATTCTCCGTATTCCCTAACACAAAAAGAATCACTACCCCCTAATTATTATTGAATACACCTTCTGCTGTAGCTCTCCTCCCACCTAGGCACCGCTCTGTTCTTGGCACCTCAAAGCTCCCATATTTTCCTTCTCATCTGATCTGATGAGAATCAACTGGTGTCGGTGACAGCTGCAACGAACGGGACCGCATGCTTTGCATTTCTTACGTACGATAGGAAGGTCTAAAGCTCGCTAACCTGTTTGAGAATCTGCGCTGCCATGTGGTGGCTGCAGTCGAAGATGATGCGAAATTCCCGGCTCCTCTTCATTTCTTTGAGGAGGGGTCTGGTGTCCTGCGTATCCAGAGGAAGCTGACGAATCTTTAGCCTGATGTTGTACCTGGACGGGGCCATTATCAGCTCCTGTAGTCGTATTAGGCCTAAAGAAACAGAACGGGAACTGGTGAAACACAGAATAGATAAAACTAACTACTGAGAAATATCAGACTGTAATGTTTTTAATGGAACAGATGCATATAAGAAAACAAACACTATTGAGACACATGATTAACACATAAGGACCTAATGTGACTTCTGTGGCAGTTCCCAAATGACTTTTCCTGTCTATTTAACCTTTCCTGAGTGATTTATCACCATTTATTATATATTATCCTCTGAATTTTGCATTTTTTTCTGTCAAAATCATCTATTTTCCTATGTTTAATTGACATATCATGTAAATGTTCACAAAAGCTCAGAGTAAAGTCAAAGGTTATTGTATCAAACTACTGCTGCCAAACAATAATTTAAAAAAAAAAAAAAAAGAAAATCAGATTAAAGGTGGGGTCTGAGATGTTTTTCTGGAGCATTTGTTATTACATTGCTTAAAATCCCCTTCACACCCCGATTACAACTAATTAATTAAATGCTCTAACACAAAAATAAAAAAAATCAGTCACCTGTGGAACGGATAGAACTGAAAAAACACCATCTAATCATTTTGAGCGCCCACGCGAAATGATTGAACGGTGATATGTCTATCAAACTCAACTGCCATTCACCCCCTCTGCACGTTACCCTCTTCATGCATGAATTGCACGTTCCCAGAGGAAGTGCTTGTACAGGAAACAAAGCCAGAACCTGGATATATTAGTTATATTAGGATGGAAAGTTCACCGGCAAACTGTTTTCTCACTAACATAAACCACTAGGAAATGTGACATTAGTCACATAGGTCTGAACTGGGGCTGTTCTGGAAGAGTCGGGGGGTTGGAGGAAACTGAATGAGGTATGCATGGATCTGCGAGCTGGAGGCTCAGCCAGGGCCGTAGCTGGCGAGGGAGCCTCAGCCCGTGTCGGAGATGGGGCTGTGGCCGGGGCCAGGCCGGACCGTATACGGCGTCGGAGTAAAGCCGGGGACGGAGCAGAGCCTCACAGCTAATTGTTGCTGGGCAGCGCTCGTGAACCCTCAGGAACAAGCATTGCGTGTTCCAGTACTCTGGAGGCGTGGCTTTGGAGGGAGGTCTGAAGAAAGGGGTTTGGACTTTTGAATTGAGTATGTTCAAAATGTAGCTAGCTCAAACTGTTTTTCCAAGATCTCAGACCCTACCTTTAATCACAAGGTTGCTGTGGATTAATTTTGATTAATCATTATTAAATATCATTTGTTTTTAATCTATATTAATCGTGTTTCATTTTGTATGAGTAAACAGGCTTGAGAAAGAAGGGAAAATATATGCACTTAATGTGTTTGTTGCAAACTGGGCGATGCGTTAGCTAGCGTTTGCTAGCAGAATCCCAGACTAATTTATGCTTTGCTTTAATGCGGTATTTTAAAATGGAATTACTTTGGTGAAAAGAAAACTCCTTCCTGCATAATGTGCATTATACTTTTTGTCTTGTTTTTTTTTTTTTTTTTTTTGTCCTCATATTTCCATCCAGAGGGCCAACGTGCTGTTTAGCATCTTCCATCTTTATGGGTTGGTTCTGCTGCCTGTCACTACCAGATAAACTGCCCATTTGGCAGGGTTAATTGTGTTAAAATTTTAAATCAGAATAATCATGATGATGGATTAATGAATGTTAATGCATTAATTTTTACAGCTCTATTCAAAACAGAAAAAACTGAGGAAAAAGTGACTTTTTCAGTAAAATATTTCATTAACTGAACATAAACCCAGTGTGTCCATTCACTGTCATTGATTCAACTCTATGGGTTTTACTGGTGAATCAATGTTGTAGAAGATGACGGTGTTTCCATGTTCACCATAGAGCCTCTGAACATCCAAATGGGTCATATTTGATGACTATGAAAAGATGATAAACTGCATTTTACACCAATTATTTCCATGTATTGATAAGATTATTGGATGAACAGTTTAGATCAGTAGATGCTTTTGGTTGAAGGTGGATGTCTGGGTCTTTATGCGTTCATTAACCTGGATATTCCTCTTATCTTTTCGTTCAAAGGCAGCTGAACATATTCAGACTAACAAAGTCCTAACATGTAATTTATCGTCTTTTATTCATCCTACAGTGGTGGACTTATTCTATCACGTGAACACAGCTTCTCTCTTTTATTCCCTCCACTGACTTCTTGAAAAGGTCACGCTGTAATGTAGATATCCAAGTCTTTAAAAGTAGGTGTTTTCTCTTTCCGACCATAAATGAGGGCTTCTCTTTGGGACATGAATCTCTCCCCCTGCCTTAAAACTGCTGAGTCGTTGGTTTGTATACGATGAACAGATACACTGAGGTAAGCCTGTGTCGCAACCTATGATGAACATCCCAGCAGAGACGCAGAAGCTGAATATGGTGTATACATGTCCAATAAAGGCTCCTACATAATCTGATTAATGAGAGGACATTTTACACACTACTGATGTCGGCAGATGTTGGTAGAGATCGTGGCAGATGCCTAATAATCTTCAAAACTGTACTTACCGACTAGAAAGTAATAGAACAAATAGACATTTTTCATGATTAGGTTTATTGATTTTGATTTATTTAGTTATTTATTACTTTGACTTAGATGTAATATTCAACAATTTTCTCAGAACAAGTGATTTTAGCCGATTAATCAGCTACACCCTGGGGCGTGGATAAGGGGGGGGGGGGGGGGGGGGGGGGGGGGGGGGTAAACATGACAAATTCATGAGGCCCAGCATTTGTGGGGGGCCCATAGAGCAGTGGAGGGGGTCCAGAGTTGTGAACATTTCGTGCTTTATAAGAGATGCGTAGAAGTCGGGAGTCGGACGTTGAAAGTATGTTAAGTTTCAGTTCCGTTCTCAAGCTAGCATAAGTTGTGTTATGTATGGACCCTCCCACCCCCCCCCTCACCCACCCCTACCCCTACCCCCCGTGCTCCGCCAGATTGACAACATATTGAATTTTATGAGAGGATCCACAACGTTTACCTTTTGCGGAGCCCACAATTGGTAGCGGTGCCCCTGGCTACACCGGTCAACAATGATTTTGGTACCAGTATTACCAAAAATAGGCCGTCTAGGTGTCTTCATGTTTTCTTTGCAATAAAAGTATCAGAATTTTTTTTTTTTTTTTTTTTGCCAATTCTCTTGCATCTTTGTTTTCAGGAAGAACTTAACTTTCAGTATCTGGAGATTAATTATCATTATTATAAATAATAAATGCTTAAAACAGTGTGTTTTAGTATAAAAGAAAAAAAACGCACTTGAAGTTTTTAGCATATTTATTATCAGAAACAACTGTAAATGTCCATAATGAAACTTTTTGAGATTGCAGAAATAAACTTTCAATTATTTTACATCTGCTCAAACACACTTTTTGGCCTTGAACATGCAGTATCCATATTATAGCTTCATATTTGTGTTATTTCCAGGCGTTTTTTAGTCTATGGAAGTCTCTGAAACAGGTCCTTTCTTCTTAGAATGGAGTGCCGTAAAGTGTTATGTTGTGTCGGAAAGCTTGGGATCTCAGTTTTTTGCCATTGGAATTCTGTAGATAGCACAAATGGTTGAAGTAATTTGAATGCAGTAGAATGTAAAAAGCAGCGCCCTGTTGTTCAAGGGTTAAAATGCTTGATTTTACCTCAATCACGAGCACCATTTGGAATCACAATTTCTAAAGCACATCAAGATTTTGACTTATACACGGGTCAGTATATAGCCATTAGCACCGTATCCCAGCAACATTTCAGTTCCATAAATTTATTAGAATTCACATGATGATGATGATGATGATGATCCCCGTATTTCCTTCAAAGCTCAGCGTCTCAGGATTTATCTGTCCAAGTGGTGTAAAATGTTCTGGGCAGCCATAGAACCCCCGATTATCATCAACTATTGAGGACATGATAAAAGCTTATGAATGGATGGGTGGAAGAATGTCACTCAAAATTAATTTCCTCCACTCGCACTTTGATTTCTTTTTTTTTTTTTTCAACCTATAGGCTGGTGATGAAAGTGATAAACTTAGTGAATGATTTCATAAAGATATTTCTGAAGTGAACACTATATCCCAAGGGTTTCAACCCAAACATGTTGGGGATGTTTGTAATAACACACAAGCAAAAGAGACACTGTATGAACCGTTTATGAACAGTTTTGGGCCCAGTTGATGGGTCTGCCTTTTAGCTTTATCTTCCATTGGGTTTGATATTCACATCTGGAGGTAAATTTGACCAAATGAGCATCAATTACCTTCAGATTGTCAATACACAATAAAAAGCATTGGTGCTAGATAGATTTATTTATTTATTTATTTATTTTCACAAAAGTCAAAATCCTGATGTGCTGGAAAATTAAAGCTTTCATGCTCAACTGAGTCATGATAAAATGTTTTTCCCTGTAAACTATCATTGTTATAACAGTTTCTGGAAATCCACTGTGAACTTATTTTGCACAAGATCAAATTATATCAGCATGGGACTGAACTGAGCAAGGTTTAAGTGTATTGATTGAATCAGGTTCTGCTTTAAGATGCTTTTAAGGAACATTGTTGTTATACTTTTAATACCTTTTAAATTACTGATGTTGTTTTATATGTATGTTCTTAGTTTAGTGAATTATGTATGGTTTTAGAATGGACTGTTATTGTGTTTTATGTATATTTTTAGTGTGGATGTATGATGTATGTAAGATTTAATGTATGGCTGTGATTTCTTTTCTTTTTTTTTTCTTTTTTTTTTTACCCTGTCCTGTTCAGCAATTTGGCCTCCAATATTAGTGTACTGGTGCCACGATCTAAGAGGGTTTTGAACCTTAGATCAGTTCTCCCTATTGGTTGGATTTGGTTGTGATTTCTATTTTGTGTAACTTCTGCTGCTGCTGTTTTGGCCAGGACACTCTTGAAAAAGAGGTTTTTAATCTCAATGAGCTTTTCCTGGTAAAACAAAGAATAAATAAAATTTAACCCTTTCATGCATGACGTCCACATTTGCGGACAAATAGTTTAAGCTCACTTTCCAAAGGGTTATAAAGTCAATATTCTCCAAACCACATGGGAGCAGTCTGATAGACCCTAAGCAATACAATAAAAAAGTATCATTTTAGTTTTAGAATTTGGACTGCTCTGTGATCTTATAAAGTTAACCTCCTAAGACCCAGTTATGGTTTTCTGTCCATGTTTCTGAACAAGTTTCACAGCTTTATACAAAAACAAAACAAACAAACAAAAAAAAAACAGTCCATCACAAAGGACATTCCATCGAAAAAAATACATCTGAAAAAACTGTTGCATTAAGATATTTCCAACATAGGCAATTATTTAACAACAAAAAGCCAAAACTTGTACTTTCCTGGGTCTCAGGAGGTTAAATACCTTCTTAATAAAACCATATTTAAAAAAAAAAAATCAAAATACATTTCAACTTTAGCTGAATTTTGAGTAATAAAATCAATCTAAAAAAAAAAAATCTAGATACTTTTTTTCATAATTCATGCATGAAAGGGTTAAAAAATGGTATTGCAGAATGCTATCCTATTTCCCTGCAAATCATAATAACAACAAGTGGTGCCAAGCACAACAAACCCCGCCCCTTTCAACTATTGTAGCTTATTTTGGCATCGATCCAGCTGATGTCATCATGTATATGTGTGTGCTGATGTCATCAAATCAGTTGCCTCTATATATGTGCCAAGTTTGAAGTGAACTGAAAGAAAATTGATGTTTTTATAGACATTTGAAATTTCGCCCATTGTAAGTAAATTAGAGGAGAAAAACATTTTTTTTTTTTAAATTCATAAAAAAATTTAACTTTTACCTACTTTTCCCAAAATATAATCACATCAATTCTGGGTCACTGGGAATCTATAAACCCAATTTGGTATGAATTCAACCAATAGTTTTCTGTTAACAAACAAATAAACAAACAAACTGAACCATAAACAATACCCCAATAACAGTTTGGATGTGAACATAGTGAATTACTTTACAGAATAGTATATTGTTCTTACCTGTGCTGTCATCATATACAACAGTGGCTGTTTTCCATTTGAGAAACTGCACCAGGTCCAAGATGGCATAGCTTAGTGAGGAGTAATCTGGATATAAATTGGCATAAAAGGTGTCCCTGTTGTCCATGGGGTGGTGTTTCCACCGCACCTGGATGTGCGGCACTTCCAACGCGTTGCAGATCGACTGCACAGCATTTGACGACGAGCTATGTGAAGGCCCAAATATTGCAACCACACCTAAAGACAGCTGGTCACAAGCTGGATCAAAGATAGAGAAAAACCTTTAGCATTTACAGCAACAACCAATTACTTCTTTTTCTACAGTAGACTTTAACCCATAAAGACCCAGTACTACTTTTGTGGCAGTTCTCAAATACTTTTATCTCTATATTTAACCTTTCTTAAGTGATTTATCACAATTGATTGTAATATTATCCTCCTCATTTTGTATTTTCTCAGTGTAAATTATGTATTTTTCTATATTTGATTTACTGATCATGTAGATCACAGGTGTCAAACATGTGGCCCTGGGGCCAAATCCGGCCCGCCAAAGGCTCCAATCCGGCTCCTGGGATGAATTTGTGAAATACAAAATTAAACTGAAGATACGAACAATCAAGGATGTTCAATCTAAAGTGGGTCAGACCAGTAAAATACTACCATAATAACCTATAAATAATGGAAAAAAAGCTAATTTTTTGTTTATTTTTTAGTGTCAAAAAAGTAAAATTACACAAAAATGTTTACATTTACAGACTGGCTTTTCCCAAAAAATATGAACAACCTGAAATGTTTTAAGAGAAGTATGTAGTATTTTAACAAAATTCTGTCTATTATCAAATTTTTTGTGTATTTGTAGATCCACTGTGATCTGTAAGTTGTGATGCACATGTATAAATGATAAACTAAAGTGTAATATTGCTAAAATTGCACTTATTTTTCTGAAGAATTTTCAGGTTGTTCATATTTGTTCATGTTACGTTCAAGTACAGTTCGTAGATGTAAACATTTTAATTATGGAATTTTCCTTTTTTCATTCAAAAACAGAGAAAACTTTGGAGTTGACATTATTTCTAAGTTCTTATTCTATTATTCTCTTTTTTTTTTTTGCAAAATTATGCATTGTTTTAGTGTAAATACATGAAAATATTTGCATTTACAAACAGAAACATTTGGAGTTGTCATTATTTATATGTTATTATGATAGTATTTTACTGGTCCGGCCCACTTTATATCATATTAGGCTGTATGAGGCCCCTGAACTAAAATGAGTTCGACACCCCTGATGTAGATGTTCATAAAAGCTCAGATTAAAGTTCAGGGTCATTATATCAGAATTAGAAAAAAAAAAAAACCCTGAAAAAAGTGACTTTTTCAGCAAAGATATCATTAACTGAACATAAACCAAATGTGTCCATCCACTGTCATTTATCAAACTCAATGGGTTTTACTGGTGAATCAATGTTGTAGAAGATGATGGAGCCTCTGAACGTCCAAATGGGTCATATCTGATGACTATGAAAAGATGACAAACTGTATTTTATGCCAATTATTTCCATGTATTGAAAGGATCAGTGGATCAACAGGTATTAAACGGTTTAGATCAGTAGATGATTTTGGTTGCCGGTGGATGTTTGGGTCTTTATGGGTTAACAGGAGAGAAAAACAGTAGTCATCAGAAGAGGTTTTAATGTTCTTATTGACCTTTTCTGGCTGACCAGGATCTCCATAAATTAACTCAAAACAAGTCACTTACCTTTTCTCGACGCCTCAAAACTGTCGTAGATATTAATCCTCTGTATGTCATATGTTAATGTTGTATTTGGCAACAAAGTCCTATTTCTGTTAATGTTATTAACAGCAAATTTAAAGGCAAGTTCCTCGGCGCTAACAAGGGAAACAGGTCCATCTGTTTGTTCAAAGATCCCACCTGCAAAACAAGAGAAACAAAAAAGAAAAGTACAGTTTGAGGTCTGAAAACAAGGAAAAGAAGAAACTACAAATCTTCACCTAAAACTTAATGGTGGAAAATATTAAGAAGCACAACAGTAAGGGGAGCAGCGCACATTACACAAGGTATTAAATTTACTCAGCAAACATGGAGCAATGCTCTCCATTTTCAGGGAATGCTGAAAACCCAATATCAGCTTTGAAGTCTAAAACCATAATGGATTTAGGGAGTCTGTGTGTGTGTTTGTCTCTGTCTGTCTGTCTGTCTGTTCCATCAGGGCAGCAGAATCTCAGCCTCTTGTCTCTCCATTAAGACGTCCTTTTATTTCACCGTGTTGGCAGGGCACATAACTGGACTTGGGCACTTTTTCTTTATACATAAAATTCAAAGGAAAGTATGTTTTATCTGTTTTTTTTAGTTTTTTTAGATGGGCTAGAATACTGCAAAAAATGTATGAAACATGTCTGTATACACATCAAAGTCTTGCTTGAGATGGTGGCGAGCATCAGACCATCAGTTCTGCACTACATCCTTGAGCAGATGCATTCATTACTTCTATGATGAATGTTTTTATGCTTCCTTGCAATGCACTGTGTTTTTGGAAATGTACCGGGTGGGGAAGCAAAATTTACAATATTTTGAGGCAGGGATTGAAAGACAGTGTATGACCAATTAGTTTATTGAAAGTCATGAGAATTTATTTGCCACAAGAAAATTGACATAATAGAAAATGTTTTTATTCTATGTGTCCTCCTTCTTTCTCAATAACTGCCTTCACACGCTTCCTGAAACTTGTGCAAGTGTTCCTCAAATATTGGGGTGACAACTTCTCCCATTCTTCTTTAATAGTATCTTCCAGACTTTCTCGTAATAGTTTTGCTCATAGTCATTCTCTTCTTTCCATTATAAACAGTCTTTATGGACACTCCAACTATTTTTGAAATCTCCTTTGGTGTGACGAGTGCATTCAGCAAATCACACACTCTTTGACGTTTGCTTTCCTGATTACTCATATGGGCAAAAGTTTCTGAAAAGGTATGGATAATAGTGTTAGATATGATTATGACATCAATATATGTTTGGTTTCAAAACAACTGACGTAGTGCCTGCTGAGAAAAAACAACTAAATGTTCATTGTAAATTTTGCTTCCCCACCCTGTATATATATATATATATATATATATATATATATATATATATATATATATATATATATATATATATATATATATATATAATTATTATTATTATTATTAGTGATAGTTAGCAAGACATTGTGGACAGAAAAACAACAACAATGACAGATTATTGACAAACAACAACAACGACAACATTATAACAATGAAAAAGATCTTAAATGGGTAACACTTTATAATAAGTACACACTATGAAGCATTAGTTCAGCATTAACAAATACTGAATTCATCATTTATAAAGCATATTTCTGACATGAATACTCATTAATATATGGTTTATCAGGACAGTTATAAATGTTTTACTCATCATTCATAATCATTCATCATTCAATCATGCAGTTTGTTTGATAATCCCATGTACTGTGTCAAAAAAACTTTTGTGAGTCTTTAGGCATTGCCAACCTTTAAATCTCATTTGTAAATGCTTCATATGGCATAGATAGTGCACACTTTAGATGAGCTCACACCATAGACTTAATTAATGAGTAGTAAGTGCTTTATAAATACCTGAAATAATGAATTCCTGTATTAATAACTGTTTATAGGAAAATAAATGTGTGTTAGTATAAAATACCCACTAAAATATTCACTAACCATTAGTACATGTCTGAATAGTGTATGTGCGAGCATAAATGCACATCATAACTGGTTTGAACCTTGTAAGTGATGCAATACTAAATTTTTAAAGGCTGAATCCATAATTTATAAAGTATGAAAATACAATCATTAAGCACAGTGTAGATGAGCTTATTCATGATGAGTAAAACCATTATAACTGTGCTTATAAACCATATATTAATGAGTATTCATGTCAGAAATATGCTTTATAAATGATGAATTCAGTATTTGTTAATGCTTAAATAATGCTTCACAGTGTGTATTTATCATAAAGTGTTACCCTTAAAAGTAAAGAGCAACTAAACAATATGGTTTGGTTAGGGGCGACAGGGAAAAGGGGAAAAGAGGAGTGTGAATGAAAGTGAGAAAGAGAGAGGGGGAATGAGAGGGAAAATAATAATTGTTGTAATAATACAAAAATATGTAATATTAATAATACCAGTAGCCTAATTTGTTAGTATTATTGTGCAGTAGCAGTGGAGGCAGCCACAATACAACAATAACTTAAATAATTTAATATTTGTAGTAATGTATTTGTATCAGTTACTATCCGCTTTGAGTTTATATGAATTAATTTAAATTAATTTGGCTGGGGGTAGGGGGATGGAGCCCAGCACACAGAGCCTGCAAATATATATATGTATATGTTTTATTTTATTTTTTCTAAGTACGCCAACCTCTGTATCTAACAATAAAATGAGTCTAAGTTGTCTCTAATTGGTAAAATAAGAAACATTATATGAAGTGTCAAATTTAAGACAACAAAGTCCTTCTGTGGTTCAGCCGCAGCCTTTAAGAAGACAGTTTCGACAGCTGCTTAAAAGATGCCTGTAGGTACATAAGCTTATGGAGGGACTGACTCTCCACCTCCACTCTCATCATATTATGCATTTCAATAACAAAGGAAAATGCCTCGGCTATCTGTCTGCAGCTGGGAAAAAGAAGAGGTTCGCTGCCATCAAAAGTTGCTTCAAATGTCTGTACTTTAGTTTTAATTCTACACAGTTATTATTTCAGCTTAGGAGACAACCTTACTTTGCACTCAATGCTCACATCTCTTAATCAGTAATGTCTCTCATGTTATTTCTGCTGCTTATTCATGCATGTTTAAAGTAATTATGGTAAGATGTTTCGGTCTTGTAAAGAACATGATGTCACTTCATGACACTTTTGAATGGGTTTGTGGGGTTGCTAAGCATGTGACAGGTTTTATGTCATTTATCAGCTCTGTCACCACTTTCTGTAGTCTTTGAAACATTCTGTAGTCAGACACATGTCTCCTAGTTACAATACAGTACACTGGAAGAAAAAACAAAAGGTACGGTGCTATTCAAAGAGGGGGTATGTTTGTTTTTGTCTTCTGTAAGTTCTTCAATTAGATATTTGACAAGATTGGACCCAAAAACACCCAATCGCAAAGCACATTTAGATATAAGATGGGGCCATGTTTGTATATTAACCCTTTCATGTATGACGTCCACATTAAAGCTCACTTTCCAAAAGGTTATAAAGGCAATATTCTCCAAACCACATGGGGGCAGTCTCTATAGACCCTAGGTAATATAACGAAAAAAAGTTTCATCTTAGTTTTAGAATTTGGACCGCTCTGTGATCTCCTAAAGTTAACCTCCTAAGACCCAAGTATGGGTTTTCTGTCCACATTTGTGGGCAATAGTGTCACAGCTTTATAAAACAAACAAAAATGTCCACCGCAAAGGACATTTCATAGAATTTACAAAAAATGCATTTGAAAAAACTGTTGCATCATGATGTTTCCAATATAGGCAATTATTTAATTTTTTTTTTAAAAAGCCAAAACTTGTACTTTCCTGGGAATGCATTTCAACTTTAGTCTAATTTTGAGTAATAAACTCACTAAAAACAAACAAACAAATAAACAAAAAAGAAAAAAAAAAATCCACCACAAAGGACATTCCATAAAAAAAAAAAAAGTATCTGAAAAAACTGTTGTTTCCAATATAGGGCAATTATTTGATTAAAAAAAAGCCAAAACTTGTACTTTTCTGGGTCTCAGGAGGTTAAACATCTTCATAAAACCCTTTTTTAAAAAAAAAAAAAAATCAAAATGCACTTCAACTTTAACCTAATTTTGATTCATGAAATCAGTCTAAAATAACCTAGACACTTTTTTGTCATAATTCATGCATGAATTCATGCATGTTCTCTCCAAGCAGCATAGGTTTGCTCGTCCATCAAAAACAGGTTCATATAATTCTCCTGTCAGTGCTTAAACCAAGGAACCAGTGCAGATCTGGAGTTGGTTCCTCAGCACCCTACACCTGTGCTAATGCTAATGCTAGGTTCCATGTACATTAGTATGGGTCAAATGCACAGGCTGAATTTATCTGCAGGTATAATAAAGTGGGTGTGACTTTTAACCTTAACCTATTTAATTTAATGCATATCATTAGCCTCATAACATAATTGTCTAAGTCATATTTTTGACCAAATTGTGATATCTGCATAAAATGACACAACAGTGTTAGGACAGTTTGTGTTTGTATGTTATGAGGGTCACAGTATGCAACATTTGATGCAACATTTGATGCTTTTGGACACAGTATATGCTATACTCAACTATATAGTATAGTATAGACTATACAGTGTATACTATACTATACTATACTATACTATACTATACTATACTATACTGTCCTGTACTATACTATACCATACTACACTGTACTATACTATACTATATTATACTATACTATGCTATGCTATGCTATACTATACTTTACTGTACTGTACTATACTATGCTGTATTATGCTATGCTATACTATATCGTTTTATATTGTACTATACTATACTGTACTGTACTGTACTATACTATATGATGCTATACCATACTATATCATATTATATTATATTATATTATATTATATTATATTATATTATATTATATTATATTATATTATACAATACTATACTATACTATACAATACTATACTATACCATGCCATACTATTCTATACTATATTATACTATACTATGCTATACTATTCTATACTATATTATACTATACTATGCTATACTATATCACATTATATTGTACTATACTATACTGTACTATACTATACTTTACTGTACTATACTATATTATATGATGCTATACTATACTATATCATATTATACAATACTATACTATACCATGCTATACTATTCTATACTATATTATACTATACTATGCTATGCCATTCTATACTATACTATACTATACTATACTATACTATACTATACTATACTATACCGACAGTATCTTCTGGAACAATTTGTGATAGAATATGTGTTTTCATATTCTGTGGGATATGTTGCACATACAAATCCAGACAATACCATATATAAGCTTTACTATTGTCTGGTTATATATCGGAGGAAAACATTATAGACATGTGACACATCTAGAACTCATATGCTAATGAATCTTTTCACATACTGGTCTTTTGTGAGTAACTGGGAGATTATTGCCATTAGCCTCTTTGTACTAAACACAATGTCTTTAAAAACAAAACAAAAACATCACCTGTTTTAGAAATGCAGTTCATAAATATTTCATTGAGTTAATTTCCTGGTTACTATTTCTGTTAATGCAGGGGTGTTTTTCATTTTCTAAAGCACAAAGACATAGCAAATCTATGCCCAACAATTTCCAAGGTGACCCAAATAAATCCAGATCACAGTGGTACTCAAACAAAGGGTGGTCTTTTGTTACCTTATTTGATTTCAACGGCTTGAAGGCGATTATTTTATTTTATTTGTTTTTTTTTTGTTTTTTTTTTATTCTGCACTCGAATGACCCTGAAGGCAAACACATACTGCCTGCCAGCCCAGCCTTCTTTCACTAATCCTAAAGACTGCCTGCTGATACCAAGCTGAGCTCGGAAATAACACCTGTGACCCGCCGATGCCCCCCAGACAGACCCCTCAGCTCCTGGATCACAGAATCACATACCTTGGTTGCTGAGGGCAGAGTAGCAATTCAGAAAGCCCAGCTCATCTTACTATTTATGACTCAAAGCCTCTCTGGGTTGTGAAGGGATGTGATGCATAAACTGCCCAGTGGAATGCTTCACATTAAAATAAATGAATCCTTCCATTTCATGGGGAAATCTCATTAGAGTACATTAAGTAATTGCTGGAGTATATAGTAATTTGACTGTTAAGAGGATAAAATGTGCATTGCTCAGAAGCACTTTAACAAATTTAATAAACAAGGGAAACCTGCTCCTTGGGAGGAAAATCCTGTGGATAATTTGCCTTACCCCTTTCAAAATTCTGCCATAAGCACAATAGCAAGGCTTAATGTACAAGCACTGCCTCAACTCTGTCAAATAAGGGATAAGCACTTCTTCTTAGCATCACACAACAATTACTATAATGATGCACAGACTGGATCCCTGTGAAATATGTTTACAAGTTATTTAAATAACTAAACCCAGTGTTCATTATTGCAGGAGATGCGTCCAAATTGAGATGTATAAATTTCAGACTTGTTCTCGTGAATCTCCGTCAAAAGGCTTCAAATTAGCATGTTTCCAACAGACAACAGCACAAAGGACTTTAATTAGTCTCTAAGGTCCTACCACAATATATAAATCAGCCACTAATTACAGCTGTTTTCATAATTTGTCTTTTGAGGACGTGGATCAGCTGCATTCACAATCGACATACGGATCCACGGCACGTGGAGAAGGACAATCAAACTTCAGTTTGGAAACTACAGGAAGTGAAATCAGGTCATCCAAACTTGTAGAAAAAAAAACAGTTAGGGACAACTACCAGTGGCAGCAGTTTATTAAAAACAAGTAAAGCACTAGCCATAAAAATAGGATAAGAGCACATGAGGGCAGTTCATCTCAGCTGCCTGGTGAATAATATGTACAAAATAAAATACCAAACCAAAAGTGAAGAGTAAATGAAATGGTACATTAATAAAGCATTAGGTCTGCGTTAAATGAAAGCCTTTGGTAATGTTTGATGTGAATGAACATCATCAGTATTTTTTCAAGCCGAAGCTGTAGTTGCAGTGGGGTCTGCGTGTCCTGAGGGAACCGGCAGAGACATGCTGTGCCGAGTCAAAATCAGAGGTTTCACATTTCAGCTGTACATGCCCTTGCAAAAATCCACATTGTAGCATGAAAGCTCCACATGTTATGTACCGGCAAACAACGTGGGCATGTGCACATGTCTAAACCTACCCTGTGCTGTTATGAAGTGGCAGAGTGCCTGCAAGCCAGCTTAGCTGGTTGGAGTTGGAATCATCTGGGTACCACTGAAAAATATTTATTTTTAACATCTCCTGCATTTAAAGAGTGTAGACTTCAAAGAGTGGGATCTGAGTGACAGAATGTCTGCCAAAACAAAGTGGCATCAAGAAAGAATGAAGCCAGGGGTTGTTTTTGCTATTTTTGTGCTTTGGTTTGATGACTTTAACCACATTATGATAAAGTTGTAAAGTAACCTTACTGGTGTCTTTTGTCCCTTTCACAACAGATATTCTTCTTATGGGGAGATGTTTTATTTATTTATTTATTTATTTATTTATTTATCCAAGATGTTAGGTAGTAGGATCAAATCAAGTACATCTCAGTGTTCTGATTTATTATAATTTACTCTTCCACTTTAGTTTTTGATTAAGTTTTATAATTGATTGTTTTATTCATGTTTTTTTCTGTAAAAGTCTTGTTCTAATTTAGTTGTAGTGTTGGTTGTAGTTTTTGAGGTATCCTGAAGAAAGGCTTTCTTAAGAGGATGAAAAAGGTCATATATATAGGTTATGGATGGACGGACGGACGGACGGAGGGACGGACGGACGGACGGACGGATAGATAGATAGATAGATAGATAGATAGATAGATAGATAGATAGATAGATAGATAGATAGATAGATAGATAGATAGATACATACATACATACATACATACATACATACATACATACATACATACATACATACATACATACATAGCAGGGACTGTTCGGTGTCTTGCTCAAGGACACTTTGACATGCACACAGTGGTCAGGGATCAACCCACCAACCTCCTTATTAGTGAATGATTCAGCCCCAGCCATCCACAGTGTCATCCACACCAACATGTATGTGACACACAGTGACACATGGTGCCTACATTTCTATCTGTGTAAAATGCTGGTCTCACCCACTGAATTAATGGTTTCTCTTTCTTTCCAACCATCCTCCCAGTTCAAAGCAGTCAAGGTCATCTTTATATGTGCCCTTCTCACCACCATAGCAGAAGCCATAGTTACTATTGGTGTTTTGCAAGATGGAAGTTGTGAAAATGAGAGGTGAGATCAATTACAGTATGTTTGTATTTTCTTCTTCTTTGTCAGAGTATGACCATTACAAGCAGTTAGAGCTGGTTTTATAGCAACATTCACTACCTTTCACTTAAACCACTTTTTCCTTTTCAACCTGGATAAGTCCATATTTCAAAGTAAAAAAACCTGATTTTTTTTTTTCTTTCTTCAATTCACAAGGCCCAAGTAAGGAGTAGATCCATATTTTATTTTCATTGCCCTCCATTGTATGATGCACTGAGCTTGTTAAAACAAACTCTTTGCTGCCAGACACCAATGCAAAGGCCCAAACAATGAAACTAGCTCATTATGCTGTTGGTATACATGTGTGCTCACCCACTGCATTTCTGAGTGTTGCTCTTTTGTACTTTCTTTTCACAAGTGGGATTCCCAATCTTCCTGTGAATAGCTTCCTGTCTCCCTGGATGTGCAACAGCACTCAGTTTTACAATGACGGTAGCAAACAATGACCAGCACAAAGCACACAAAAATTGCCGCGAACAGTCGGAAATGCGGCCAATTTCAGGAAGAATATGCTGCTTTATAATTATGTGTAACAACACAACACCAGAGACCAACTGTTGTACAATACTGAGACCAGTATTTAAGTTGGCCAGTACTGCATTATTGTGCCACACATACTGTTAGAGGAAAGAGTGGGCCGGTGAATCTGTTACATTTAATCAATGATAAGTATCAGCAGAGGAAATTAACATTGCTGGTTAATTAAAGGTGCCAGGAAGCATGTTGGCTCATTAGTTAGCAAAGTCACCTCACAGTAAGATAGTTCCATGTTTGATCTTAGTTATAGTTTCTCTTCCTGTGTTTGCTCGGATCTCCTCCTGCTCTGGTTTTATAACACAGTCCAAACACTTGAAGGTCATTCGGTTTTAAAACCCTACATTTCCTTTCATGTGGGTATTAACCTGGATGTGTGGCTAAAGCTGTTATTTACAGAGTCAGTACTTTAGTAAGATATCCAGAAATATGTTGGAAGGTCACACCATAAAAAAAAAAAAAAAAAGACATGGTGAAGATACATTAAAATCCGCTGTATAAAGTGTGGATTCAAACAATCCCATCTTCAACATAGGCCACTGAGCCCGTTTACATGACTATAAAAATCCAATAACTGGGAGTAAGCCGATAATTGCTGTAATCAGATGCGATGCGTTTACATGCACTTCAGAAATGCGATAATTGAGAAACTCTGGCTTTACAGGGTGGGGAAGCAAAATTTACAATATTTTGAGACAGGGATTGAAAGACAGTGTATGACCAATTAGTTTATTGAAAGTCATGAGAATTTATTTGCCACAAGAAAATTTACATAATAGAAAATGTTTTTATTCTATGTGTCCTCCTTCTTTCTCAATAACTGCCTTCACACGCTTCCTGAAACTTGTGCAAGTGTTCCTCAAATATTGGGGTGACAACTTCTCCCATTCTTCTTTAATAGTATCTTCCAGACTTTCTCGTAATAGTTTTGCTCATAGTCATTCTCTTCTTTCCATTATAAACAGTCTTTATGGACACTCCAACTATTTTGAAATCTCCTTTGGTGTGACGAGTGCATTCAGCAAATCACACACTCTTTGACATTTCCTTTCCTGATTACTCATATGGGCAAAAGTTTCTGAAAAGGTATGGATAATAGTGTTAGATATGATCATGACATCAATATATGTTTGGTTTCAAAACAATTGACGTAGTGCCTGCTGAGAAAAAACAACTAAATGTTCATTGTAAATTTTGCTTCCCCACCCTGTACATGTTTGAGTCCATTATTTGATTTCTTTCGGAGTACGTACGCAAGTTATGACATAAGATGTACAGTATACTTCCTGACATTTTCAAAACATCTGGTCTTGTCTTGTTAATCATGGTAGTGCCTACGGTGTCAGCTGATGTTAGCTGGCCTAATGTGGGAGGAGCCAATGAGACTGCAAAATAGGTTACATGGTGCTGCTGTCCGTCATTTAATTTCATTATTTGTTTAACTTTTTCTTTAGGCTAACGTCTGTTTATATAATTTTGTTTTATTATTATTTTTTTTTTTTTTAACGAAAGAAATCAGATTAACCTGTGTACATTCATGAAAACATTGGATTATTGGGGAGAAATCTAAGTGTGTTAATCTGATTTCTCATAATCAGATTACTGCTGTTATCGGATAAAGCCTATCAGATTAATTCCTGTTTACATGATCACTTGAATAGTCCGATAACGCAAGAAATCAGATAATGATCAGAGTTTTGGTGTGCACGTAAATGGGCTCACTGTGACTTATGCATGGAGTATTTCAGTTTTAATGCTTAGATCTGATATTCCTTTAAGTCAGTCCAGTTCATTTTTATCATCCCTATAGAGTCATTCAGCCTCTGCATTTAACCCAATGTTCACCCTACACAGAGGAGCAGTGGGCTGCCACTGAAGGTGCCCAGGGACCCCCTTCAGATCTATGCCAGCGCCTTGGTCAAGGGCACTGGCAGGAGAATTAACCTAGCATATATGTCTTGGGAGATGTAAGACCTGAAGAAAAACCCATACAACATGGGAAGAGCATGCAAACTCCATACAAATACTGTAGGTCCTGGCCAAACTGGAACTGGAAGACCTAACCTTCTTGCTGTGAGGTGACAGTGCTTACTTAGTGGTGTAGTGGTTAGCACCTCCACCTCACTGCAGGAAGGTTCTGGGTTTGACTCTCAGTTAACTGGAGCCTTTCTGTGCTGCCTTTTCTCCATTCTACTTGAGTTCCCCCCACCATTAACCCTTTCATGCATATTGGTCACTACAGTGGACAACTATTCTCTTGTATATTCATGGATTTTGTTGTTTTACTTGCATATCAGCCAACACAGTGGACACTTATTGGTCAAAACAGTTATTTCCCGTCAGAGAGTGAACTTTAATAGATTGCCATTTCAACATTTATTTCAATATAAAGTAGCTCCTTGTTTTGGATAATCTCTTATGGTCCAACTAAAGCAAAAATGAATTTAAAAGTAAAATTGTGGGTCATTTAGCAACACTAATCTGTCAAATTGTCTCTAAAATGTCCCGTCAGAGAGATTTTGAACACTGTGTTTTGACCCTTATGCACCATCCCATACACTGTAATTCATACCATGACTATAACTTTCCTGTTCTTGATAAACCTGATCTGCGGTAAAATATTTGAGTATAAATAAATTACTAATTGTTATTAGACTGTAATCAACAGGTTTTTGTTTTTAAACAAAAAGTTGTTTTTTTTTATTGCATATTATCGGAGTGTTATAGTATGTTAAAAATGTGAGAAAACATCAGATTGGCAGCATTAAAAAAATTATTTCATAGTTTCAGTCAGTAAATGCATGTTTTTTCACTTCAAGAATTAAACGCATGGTGTCCAGCTGAGTAGCTATTTTTGTAACTCCATGAAAAAAAAGGTTCATAGAAAAATTTCAATCACATTGGGTTTTTTTTTTTCATGCCTAAAGAGGAATAAAAAGTCAGGAAAAAAAAAAAATCTTGAATTAGGTTCTCATAATTCATGCATGAAAGGGTTAAAAACAGGAATATATACGTTAATGTTCCTGTTAGTGCTTTAGACCATGGAACTGATGAGGATCTGGAGTTGGTCCCCGAGGACCTTCGATGGCAGCTCACTGCTCCTAATGTGTGTTATGTGCTAACGCTAATGCTAGTTGGTTATGTTAAGACAATCCCTTTGTGAATAATAAAGAAAGTTAACTGTAACCTTTCCTAATGCTCCACACATGATAGTTTGGCTGTTCACATTATAAATCACATGATCTAAATGTAACCAGTACCAGATTACAGTCCTGAGCTAACCAGTAATGATGTAGATCTTGAGACTGGTCTTGGCCTCGAGAACAATTTTTTTGTGGTCTCGGTCTTGTCACGGACTCAACTCATTTGGTCTCGAATAGGGATGCACCGATACCGATACGACCATTGGGCATCGGCTCCGATACTCAGTATGTGTACTCGTATTCGTACTTGTAAAAGTAATCCGATACACTGCAGTGATACCACTTAATGACTGTGTGACATTCCCAGTTCAGCGAAGCAGGTACGAGGTGGTGGAATAATGTGTGTGGAGTGTGACGAGTGTGGAGATTTTTCAAAATAAATGACGGTGATAAAAGTAACGCTGACTGCAAGTAACGTTACAGACACAGACAGATACGGACGCAGCGTTCTGTCCGTCCTCTGAGTACATTCCATCCGTTTTCCAGGTGCTGGTGGATGCGTACCCAGACAGAGAATACCAGTGGGAGTACGGAGCGGTGCGGACCCCCGCCAGCAGAAGTGAAAACGAAACTTCTCACTCATTTCTCTTTTCTCTACCTGCTGAAGCTGAGCTTTTAAACCTTACCAGTGAAAACGCTGCAATATTAGTATCACATTAGTGTTTCCTCTGTCGTCTCCATGTTTGTTATTACTGACTTTCTTCTTCTCTTGTTATTACTGACTTTCTTCTTCTCAAAAAACTTTCCTCTTCTTCGTGGTATTTGTCCAGTATGGTTAATTCAGAGCGGCGCCCCCTGGTGGATTAACTGAGAAACGCTCATTCCAACACATTAAATGTCAGTAGCAGCACTTTGTTCCAGTCAGACTAATGACAACGACAATAAAGGAACTAAGAACTGGAATGGGATTTTTAAGTACTCGTATCGGTACTCGGTATTGGCAAGTACTCAAATGTAAGTACTCGTACTCAGTCTGGAAAAAAGTGGTATCGGTGCATCCCTAGTCTCGGACATAGCGATCTCGATGGGATTTGTACAAAAACCGCATCATCACAGAATAGTATCATTATTTATTACACGCCCTTTTCAAATGCAACCAGTCAGATGCATCTATTTTAAGAACACGTTACATTGTATGAATTTTCTTTAACTATTGAACTAGTCATGACACTTAACAGCAGTGCCTTTTTCTCTATAGTTGATATGAGTAATTATGTCATGTCAGTTCTAACTCTAGTCTGTTTTCAGTCGTGGTCTTGGTCTCGATACCCATCGGTCTCAGCAGTGTCTTGGTCTTGGTCTAGCCAGACTACTGACCAGAAAACATATGCCTCATAGTGGGCTAAATCTGTTTTATTTAATGTTATTTGGAGCTGTTGTTTGTATTAACTGCTTCAAACAGTGGATTTTCAGATGCTATTTTGTTAAGTCAACATATGTACGGCCTCTCAA
Source organism: Sphaeramia orbicularis (assembly GCF_902148855.1). Taxonomy (NCBI): domain Eukaryota; kingdom Metazoa; phylum Chordata; class Actinopteri; order Kurtiformes; family Apogonidae; genus Sphaeramia; species Sphaeramia orbicularis. The sequence continues at coordinate 39,850,376 of NC_043972.1, read as the reverse complement.
AAAGTCTGATATTTTCATTAGTGACTTAAACTTATTACATTGTCACACACATAAGGATGGATCCAGGAAAACATCGGTAAGATGTCACATATAAAATGCTGTTTTATGAGTTTATGATTGTATTTATACGTTCATGTGCAGTGGACATATGGACGGACCCAAAATCAGAAGTTAAAAGATTAGAGACTGTCTGTATAAACAAGTTAAATAAATAAATAAATAAATAAATGAATAAATAACTGATGAATAAATAAGACCTGGATCCCACATGTTTTCTAATTTTGGTCACTGTTTCGATAATCTTATTAAATGGGTTTTGTTTAGTCAAGGTCAGGTTTATTTCTATAGCACATTTACAACACAACAGGGATATATAGATAAAAATACAAAATATAATAAAACTACTACAAATATATACACATAGAAGATAAGATATACTAAAACTGATAAAACAAATACACAATAAGATAAATAGGATCTAAAAATACAACTAAAAGATAAAACAAATAAGTCACACACTTTCATTAAAAGACACTGTTGAATTAGAAAAACTGTGTGTAAACTAAACCTGATATGTTAGTGTTTTCAAACGTCATTTGCAAAATAATACGATGCTTAAATTTCACATGAGGAGGCTATGGGCGTCTAATGAATTTATGTGAATTGTAAAAACATTTGTGTGTGTGTTTGTGCATTTGTGTGCAAGTTAGAATGTGACAACAACAGGTAATGAAAATCTAAAATAGTATCGAATGATTTACTTTAGCTATTTAACACAACAACAGAAACACGACAAATGTGTATTCAAGACTTATTAATTACATGACTACATTACGTATTACTTTCATTCCCGGATAAATTATATTTACACATTGAAATGTCAGCGTTATATATTGTAGTGCATTTACACACTATTTCCTCTTGCCACGTTCTGTAGATACAGTTCATCTCAGTGACTTGCCGAATGAAAGCTTACATCCATTACATTTTTCTTTGTTGAAATGCTTTCCCTCATATGCATCGATTCCCAACTGTAACTCTCTCTATATTTCTGGGTTTAGCAGACGGTGCATGTATTTGAGCTCTTCTGTTACTACATTTTTTTTTTCCCCAGTTATTTTTTATTGAGTTTTTTACAGCAGTAGTGCAAAAAAAAAAAAATCTAACCAATAGGAATTGTTGTTTTTATACAGAACAGAACGTGTAAAAAACATATATATAACAAAAGCAAAAAAAAACAAAAAGACAAAAAAACATCACAAATCAAGCCACCTATTGTCCTGAACAAGTGTAGCAGAGTTTGTGAGACGCAAACTTACATTTAAACATGGGTACAAAATGTCACAGAGAGAAGAGGAACAAAAGGGAGGTATACATACACATACATACATATTGGCTAAAATTTGCTTAGAGGTCTTATTTATGTCTTTGTGCATAATAAGTCAATATAAGTGAATCCTCAAAGGAACTTTGTGTTGGTAAATGCAACTTATGCAAATTTACAGGATTTCAATTCTATTGCAACATGTTGATGGTCATATGAACTATGTTTTCAGGTCAAAAATGTCCAATTTCATCACAGTTAATGCTATATTTTCATGTCACAAATGGCCAAGTTATATTTTAACTGAATTTACCTGAAAAACAAATATTCTTTTCTTTTAGATTCCCCAATTTTTCTTACAAGATTCTATCCTACATATCACATGTTTTATTTTTACAGGCTGCAATATGGAGTATGGTGCTGATCCATCCTGCTTATGTTACGCAAATACGTACATTAAGAATGTCACACGTCACTTTTTAAATCAACAGTTTTCTAATAATAAGCATTTTTATAAAGAAATAACAATTCTATATTGTTATTTACTCTTTAGTATGATGATACACTATACAATAAATAATTCTGATACTAGTTTTTGCACAGGGATCCACAATACCAACATTTATGAATAAGAGGAGAATTAGCAATAGTAAGTATATAAGTTTATTACTAATAAAGTACTGGTACAGATCATCATGGGTAATGTCACGTTCGTCCACCAGCAAAAGTTTTCACATACACGTGCTATTCAAAATCCAATATTTCTGAAAATATAGCTTCCACTGTCAAATAATATCAGTAGTCTGTGCACAAATGTATTAGCATTATTTCAACACAGTTCGATGCATTTCTTACAACTTTTTTTTTTGACAAAAAGGGCCACTCATTTGACCCCCTAAGTAAATTTTAGCTGATATATATTTATCTATACATGTATACACACATATACATACACTCACATACACCCAAATACAAATGCATACACACATACATATAAAATGCGTTATGATGTATGTATATATACATCCCCCATGAACATATATACGTAAGCCCACATACATATAGACATAGTTAGTATACTACACTGTTAGTATATATTATTATAGTAATAAACTACTAAAGGAGTCTGTGTATTCAAATGCTAGAAGACAATTACATCCAGAAACAGCAGTGTTGTTTTGGACTTTAATTACATTCTGTCCCATATGTGAAACGCACGCCACGGAGAGAAAGAACAACCTAAGAAGACGCATTAAGCCTTTAAATCCAAGTATTCCATTTTCTTCAAAACGTGAAGTCAACAGTAAGTGACAAAGTTTTAAGTGCCGCAGCGTTTAGACAAATGTGTTCCAGTGTGTGCAGCTTTTACAGAACATAATATATTATCATATAAATTGAATTTGGGCTTCTAATGTTTGAGACCATAATAGGAAAGGCTGTTTTAATTATGTTATTTCTTCCTCCAACTTACTGTCCACATTGAATCTCCATCCTGCTCTATCACAGCTGAGAGGCATTCTTATTTATTTGATACGATTAGTAGTACTCATGCAGCCCTATAATGTTGTGATATCTCCTCTGTCAGAGAACTGTCAGGTAACAACACATTTGTAAAATCTAATTTTATGCTCAAGTGGTTCTGCTTCTGCAATTTATCGCAGCTATCGCTCACCCTCTCTCGTTCGCTCTTGCTCTCGTTCCCCCTCGCTCGCTCCCCTCGCCTGCTCTCCCTCTCCAGTCTCCACCCTCTCTTCCCGGCTTAGTGAGGTGTTTTGATCTCATTATCATTCCCAAACATTCACACCGGATAATCTGTCAGGGCGGGAGCCTGTGCTCTGCACCGTACAGGGCACGCCGGTCATGATTGTGGGTGTTGGGGCGTGCTTCCAATGAAAATACCTGTTTTTTGTTTTTTTTTTAAACAAAACTAGAAATAATGGGTATGTCTTTGCAGTATACGCTGTAAAAAAAAAAAAAAATTGGCACTGTCAATTAGATGCTTTAGTAAAGAGATAGTGCCTCATACTGTAGAGAATAATAGTAGGACAACCCAGCGAGGGCATAGAATTGATTAGCCAAACCAAGCAGTGGGACTCGGATGCCCTTTTACAAACCACAAATCCCATTCCAGAAACACTACACAATGCACAGTGAACCTCCATTAAACAATCCTGTTCCACAATGCACCATACAAACAGCTACCTCCCCCATCTGTGGCCTATTGTTTTCATGGAGGTAAAATCCCTCCCCATGCCAAATCCTCACCTAACCGCCAGTTCAATCAAAGGCTGTGCCAGGAAAACAGGGAGCGAGACAATGGTAACTAATGCCAGGTGGACAGGGGCTCCTAGTGCTGCCAAGCTACTTGTGTCCATCACCATCCCCACCCCCCATCTATCTCCTCACCCGCTGCCACCTTTCTTTGTCCACATATGGTGGCAGAAAATATGCAGACCTGCAGCCTTGGCACTTTGTCACAGTGGGACATAAAGGTGGCCAGCAGCAGGAAAAAAAGCTCCACACTGTGCATAAATAACAGCTTTGGAAAGTGCACCTTCAATATAATGCTCATGCATGTACCGTAAGCGGACACAAATAAATACAGGATACGGTTAAAGATTGTAACCTTGGCAACTTTTGTTAATAAGCAACTTGATCATGACCTCAAACTAATAAGTGTGGCTGCCTTCTATTTCTCTGCTTCAAAAATGCATTAGAAACTCTAGGATACACCTGTTTTTGGTTTTTTTTTCAAGTAAATCAGCAATAAAATGCTATAACAGCCTGTAAAAATGTGCTTTGAAATGTAATTGCTTCCTTATGCATATTTTCAACTCATAAATAAAATATATATAATAACTAAAAATAATTTCTTCAGCCTCGCTACAAGGCAATGTTACGCCTTAAGGTTAACGCTCACCAGAAACCTCATATTTATTTTTCATTTGGACACGGTCTGTACTGTCACTACCTCCCTAATGTTACTTTTCTCCAACTCTCACTATTATACATTACGGAATTTAATCCCCATTTATATTTTTCTTCCATGTCACTTTAATATGAAAGCACCGCAGGCTTTATTTCCTCTCGAAAAAAGTCCAACACAAGTCAATTATCATCATATTATATCAGTATTATTAGAAGTCACAGAGGAGTACTTCGCCCCTACGTCTGCCTTCATATTACACACCACACCCTTGAAGCGAAATGAGCAAACACTATAATGTGACATAAAAAAGTGGTAGTTTTTTTTTTTTTAAACCTTACATATGGGGAAGGTTTTTGCAGAATTAACTTGGAGCATCTTAAGGCCATGTTCATTATAATGAGACACCTGCTGTGCCACAGGGGTGTAGACGGAAAAGAATAAGTGCAGGTTCATGCAGTTGAGAAATGTTTCGTCTAACTCACTCTGCTGTAAAATAACGTAGTGTCTAATAAACCAATAAGTGGACTGTATTTACACTATTCATGGAGATGACTGTTGCACTAAGTGATTTGTTTTTTTATGGTATCAGAACAAGAATATCTCTTAAACCTTTATCGGGCGAGTGACAATTTTTGGTCGTTTCTGCACACATTGCAAGACAGTGAGCGCAACAGTTACACTGAGTCAACAATCTCAGGTCCAGTGTGGTCTACAGGGTCTGTAAGGTCCACCTCTGCATGAACAGTGAGTGTACCTGCTTTGTTAGGTACCATGAAGTAATGGTACTAATGTAAGGAATGATGTTCAAAGGGAGAATGTGGATGTGGACAGGGGTCTGGATCAGCACTTATGTTGATCTAATGTTCTAAAAGTGATGTTCTAATGTTCTAAAATGCATGTTCCTTTCACCTTTCATGTGTTTTTCTTGTATTTTTTAATATATAATTCTTGATTTTTTTTTTTTTTTTCTACTTTTATTTGTATTTTTTTTTTGCCACTTATGGGCAAAGGACCAAATATGGTAACTTCATTAGCTTTGATTTTCTACATAACAACACAAAATTTTGAAAAATTTCACAAAAGTAATAAAGTCATGTTATGTCCTCAAATAACACACTAAGGTTGAAATTTTGAATTTCAGACTTTTTCTATAAGTGTCCTATAAAGGGTAAAGAGCATGTTTATTAATATATAAATCACAGTAGAGATTGAAATCCAGTAGGATTTGTAATCCTACTAGGACAGATAGGAATTTTAGGTTGTCCTAGGACAAACTGAAATCCTATCTGTCCTAGGGTTAGGGGGTTAGGGTTAGGGTTGGGGGGGTTAGCGGGGGGTTAGGGTTAGGGTTGGGGGGGGGTTAGGGGGTTGGGGTTAGGGTTAATCTTCAGATCCTAATTTCTTGTAGGATTTCAGTTTGTCCTAGGACAAACTAAAATTCCTATCTGTCCTAGTAGGATTACAAATCCTACTGGATTTCAATCTCTACTGTGACATATATATATATATATATATATATATATATATATATATATATATATATATATATATATATATATATTCACAGGGTGGGGAAGCGAAATTTACAATGAACATTTTGTTGTTTTTTCTCAGCAGGCACTATGTCAATTGTTTTGAAACCAAACATATATTGATGTCATAATCATACCTAACACTATTATCCATACCTTTTCAGAAACTTTTGCCCATATGAGTAATCAGGAAAGCAAACGTCAAAGAGTGTGTGATTTGCTGAATGCACTCGTCACACCGAAGGAGATTTCAAAAATAGTTGGAGTGTCCAGAAAGACTGTTTATAATGGAAAGAAGAGAATGACTGTGAGCAAAACTATTACGAGAAAGTCTGGAAGTGGAGGAAGCAACAAAAAACGTACCAAAGCTTTTATTAAAGCTCTCAAATCCAAAATCCTAAAGGATCCAACCAAATCCATGAGAAAAATGGCAATTGAACTTGAGGTAGACAACAAGACCGTTAGAAATGCAGTAAAATATGATTTGAAGATTGAAATTCTCATGACTTTCAATAAACTAATTGGTCATACACTGTCTTTCAATCCCTGCCTCAAAATATTGTAAATTTTGCTTCCCCACCCTGTATAGATAGATAGATAGATAGATAGATAGATAGATAGATAGATAGATAGATAGATAGATAGATAGATAGATAGATAGATAGATAGATAGATAGATAGATAGATAGATAGACACTACTGGTCAAAAGTTTTAGAACATCCCAATTTTCCCAGTTTTGTATTGAAATTCAAGCAGTTCAAGTCCAATGAACAGCTTGAAATAGTACAAAGGTAAGCAGTGAAGTGCAAGAGATAAAAAAAAAAAAAAAAAGGTAAGGTTAAACAAAACTGAAAAATAATATACATTTCAGAATTATACCAAAAGGTGAACAAGAAATGGGTTAACAACTTAAAGCAGTTCTGCAGAAATGGAGGTTGATCAAGCCTGGAAAGTTGGTGCTACCAGTTCCTACAGGTGTCCCAACATTTCTGAATGCCTTCCAACCCCCTGTGTCTGCATAAAAGGAGTGTTGGAAAACACTTTGGTACCATACCGCTGTGAGCATTATTTGAACAGTATTGTACTGCAGAAAGTAGTGTGTTACTATAAAAATGGAAAAGATGAAAAAGCAATTAACGATAGAAGAGAGACAGACCATCATAACACTGAAAAATGTAGGTCTGTCCTACAGAGAAATGTCCAAGAAAGTCCAGGTGTCAGTAAGTCCAGTTTCCTTCACCATCCAAAGGCACTCAGAAACTGGACTGGGAAATGCTGACAGGAAGAGGTCTGGTAGACCCAAAGGCACAACAGAATCAGAAGACAAGGTTCTGACAGTCAACAGCTGGAGTGATAGGAGACTCACAGGACAACAGCTGAAAGCACAGTGAAGATAGTGGTCGTAGTAAGCAAGTCTCAGTTTCAACCATGAAGAGAAGACTGAACAGTTGCAGGTCTGATGGGTCGAGTTGCAGCAGAAAGCCATTGCTGAGACTTCAGAATAAGAAAAAGAGGCTTGCCTGGGCCATGAAACACCTCCAGTGGACTACTGAAGACTGGAAGAAGGTGTTATGGACTGATCATGGTTGATGGACTGATTATGTGAATGAGCAAAAACAATAACATATGCCTGTATAGTAATAATGTGTTTAGGATTATTTTATTAACCCTTTCATGCATTAACTGTGAGAACCTTAGTCAAGATTTTTTCTTCAGTGTTTTTATTCCTTCGTCGGCATGAAAAAAAACAATGCGATCGAGTTTTTTTCTTCTGTGGAGTTACAAAAATATCCATGCATTTAATTTTTGAAGTAAAGAAACGTGTTTAAAACCCAATATCTGAGAGGGATATGAAAACAATGAAATAAAAACATGTTTAAGGCTGTTAATCTGATGTCTTCTCACATTTTAACATTTTCTAACGCTATTAATTCCTCATTTCGTCGAGATAATGTGCAAAAAAACCTTCTTGTCTAACAAATAACAATTGATTTACACTCAAACATGTTCGTGCAGATCAGGTTTATCAAGAACAGCAAAGTTACTGTAATGGTGTGAATGTCAGGATATGAGATGATGCGTAAGTGTCCACTGTGTTGGCTGATATGGAACTAAAACAACTAAACCCATTAATATACAAGAGAACAGCTGGAGAATAACTGTCCACGGGAGTGACTTATGCATGAAAGGGTTAATAAGATGCAAAAACAAAGATGGAAGTCTTTTTGTCTGTTCACTTCAAACGGTTGAAATGTTGATTCTTATGAAACTAATATTATCTCAGAATCACTGGTTTTGCTGTAATATTGAAGGTCATTTGCGGTGAAGTTTTTACTTAATAAATTACAAGTAGATTCACACGGGGTTAAGTTCACAATTGACCTCCACAATTATTACAAATTATCTGATCATTTGTAATAACTGCAGAAATAGTAGTCGTGGGCAAAAAGAGGTTTTTTCTTTTTTTTTTTTTTTATCATATTTTGCAATTAAATGACACAATATCCTCAGATCACTTATCTTTACTCATAAAAACCAAAACATTCATTGGTGACCACAATTATTCACTGATATAAATGATTAAATACCTGTTGGAAACCCTGCTTTTCTTTATCAGTGGTCTCTATTCAAGAGTTCCTTTAAGTGGCTTTGAAAAAAAGCATCTGCCAAGTGCATAAATGTAAATGTTAATCCACTACTCCTATCAATCCATGTAAATAATTGGTGTAAAATATAGTTTGTCATCTTTTTATGGTTATCAAATATGACCCATTTGGACGTTCAGAGGTAGATTCTACACCACTGATTCACCAGTAAACCTGTAGAGTTTGATCAGTGACAATGGATGGAGACGCTTATTTTATGTTCAATTAATGACATATTTTGCACAATAATTTATATTTTTCTTCAGTTTTCTCCCTTTTGGATATAATAACCCTCAACTTTAACCTGAGTTTTAATGAACATCTACATCAGGGTGAAGTCATTACAATAATATACACCAAACTTACATTTTTGGGTAGGAAATTACTTATATTTTCAGGAAAATATATTTTGAAATAAAAAATTTGAGAAAAAAAACACCTGAGGAGTTTTATGAGTGTGAATGTTGGGAAACTGACGAATTTTTCTGCCGTCAACTCTCATAAATAAACTAAATTTATTTTAAATACATTGATATTTGATTATTATATTATTTATATCATATTCTAAACACACAGTTCTTAAAATTAATAAATGAATATATCTATGCAAAATACATTTGAATATAATATTAATATTATCTGTATGTTATAAATATTGTAAATAAATGTATATGACATTGATAATTGAAATAAAAAATGTATAATTTTATATTTACTTTTGTTGTCCATCCGTGAACTGATCTGCCTTGGCGGAGGTCTGCGCTCTCCGAGTGCTTTTCTTTTTAAGTTTAAAATGCTAAATTGTTAAATGTTTACTTGTTTATAACTTCAAAAAAAAGAGAGAAAATACGCCATTATTTCAAAATTATGGTCTTGCAATTTAAATGGCACCACATTGTTTTTCAATTTACAGTTTTATTTTCTAAAAACAATAGAAATACAATATTTCTGTGTACAAATCTGGTTTTGTTTTTGTTCACATACTCTTCCTGTAAGAACTACAGCTATATTTGATTTCATCATTAACACAAAAATCTTTTAAAAAAAAACAACTTTGCATCGTATTGTCACTTAAAGTTTTTTTATGTTGCAATTTTACAACTTTTTGGTATTAATTCTACAGTCATTTTTTACAGTGTAGCTTAAAATTAAGAGTAAATTGTGATAAATCACTTAAGAAAGGTTGTAAATAGAAAAAAATAAACCTAATTTGCAGAATTACCACAAAAGCAGCAGTGGGTCTTTATGGTTAATATGTCCATTCATACAACTAACACCAGAAAGAGTATAAAGATACTGAAAAAAACAACTATTTTCAACTGATTATTTCCTCAATAACTATATGTTATAGTGAAACAGAAGCAGCTTCCACCTCAGGGATGAACCACCGAGTTTTATGTGGAGTCATTTAGAGGCTCTGGGGCTTTATTTTCATTATCTGCACTTGGGCAGACCTTTTTTCTAATTTTATTTTACTGTCACAAACAGACCGATTGACTCATCCCGAGGGTTAAAGCACCACAGTTTGATGTATAGCCTCTAAATTGGAAATTACAAGGTTACATTACTACAATGGGTCACCAAAAAAAATTGTGCTGTGTAATAGACATTGATTTTACAACTAAAGGTCCAATTAATAATGACGCGTGTGTTTATCCCACTATGCTGCTGCAGAGTCCACACACTGAAATGGGAAGGCATCCTTTTAATTTACACCACATTATTACTGTGCAGTTTTGATAACCACTTAGTTGTTATAATGTTTAACATAATTACAACAAGAGTATGAGTTAAGCTATGTATAAAACTCTCTGACAGCGCTATTATACCCCGCCCAGAGAAATTAGTCGTTTGCCAACAGCGTAATGAAAACAGGATATAAGTATCTTTTTTATTATCTGTTGTCTTAGTTTTGTAAATGGTAGTAAACACTGTAGACAGGCTTTATTGCATTTTCAGTAGCGAGACAGAAACAGAAAGCTTTGCAAAATAAGGTCACTTCGATATTTGGTAATGAACTAAATTAACATCAGAATTAAAATATAACTAAAATGTGTGTTACAGAGGTGTTCGAATGTTCTAAAATACATGTTCCTTTAACATTTTCTTGGCTTTTTAAATATATACTTCTTGGATTTTTTAAAAATTTTATTTATTTATTTTTACCTCTTATGGGCAAGTAACCAAATATGGTAACTTTTTTGACCTTTATTTTCTACATAGCAATAAAAAAAACTCAAAAATGTTCAGAGTATTAAACTCTTGTTATGTCCAGGATGTAGAGTTTAATGCAGACTTCTCAAGGGACTCGTATAAACTGAGGACATTTGGTGATTTCAGTAGTTAACCCCTCACATCTGAATTTAATTTTGCACATTTACATGGAATATCCCATGTCAGTAAGCGACTTTTTCAGGATTTCAGGATTATTAACAGGATATAATGACAACACGATATAAGTATCTTTTTTTATTATCTGTTGTCTTAGTTTTGTAAATGGTAGTAAACACTGTAGACAGGCTTTATTGCATTTTCAGTAGTGAGACAGAAACAGAAAGCTTTGCAAAATAAGGTCACTTCGATATTTGGTAATGAACTAAATTAACATCAGAATTAAAATATAACTAAAATGTGTGTTACAGAGGTGTTCGAATGTTCTAAAATACATGTTCCTTTAACATTTTCTTGGATTTTTTAATATATACTTCTTGGATTTGTTTATTTTATTTACATTTTTTTGTTTCTTATGGGCAAGGAACCAAATTTGGTAACTTTATTGACCTTGATTTTCTACATAGCAATAAAAAAACCTTGAAAATATTCAGAAAAGTAAACTCTTGTTAAGAGTTTAATGCAGACTTCTCAAGGGACTCGTATAAACTGAGGACGTTTGGGGATTTAAATGGTTAACCCCTCACATATTAATTTAATGTCACACATTTACATGGAATAACCGATGTCAATAAGTGACTTTTTCAGGTTTTCAGGATTAATAACAGGATATAATGAAAACAGGATGTAAGTATGTTTTTATTATCTCTTATCTTAGTTTTGTAAAAGGTAGTAAACATTGTAGACAGGCTTTATTGCATTTTCAGCAGTGAGACCAAAACAGAAAACTTTACGAAATAAGGCCACTTTGATATTTTGTAAAGAATCAGCTTAACATCAGAATTAAAATATAACTAAAATGTGTGTTACAGAGGTGTTCTAATGTTCTAAAATACATGTTTTACTTGGATTTTTTTAATAATTACTTCTTGGATTTGTTTTTATTTTCTATTTTTTATTTTTTTTGCCACTTATTGGCGAGGAACCACATTTGGTAACTTCATTAACCTTGATTTTCTACATAGCAATAAAAAATTTAGAACAGTTTCAGAAAAGTAATAAGCTCTTGTTATGTCCTCCAATAACACACTAAGGTTGAAATGTTGAATTTCAGAATATTTCTGAGTGACCTACAAAGGGTTTAGAGCATATTAATTAATATAATTTAATTAATTAATTTATTTATTTATTTATTTATCCAGGATGTAGAGTTTAATGCTGACTTCTCAAGGGACTAGTATAACTGAGGACATTTGTTGATTTCAATAATTAACCCCTCACATCTGAATTTAATATCATACATTCACATGGCATAACCGATGTCAATAAGTGATTTTTTTTTCCTTATCCCTATAAAGCCTGAACCATTAAATCATTAACAGAAAAATCCAGTTCTTTGAAACTGGAGCCTTTATTGGTCCTTCTAAACAGTCTTTTTTTTTTTTTTTCAAATATCAATTTCCATGTATGATTTTCAATTTTGTATCATATTTGATACATTGGGTCTCAGTGCTCAAATATTATTATCTTTGAACAAACAAAAACAGAATATAACACAAACATGTCAAACAAATTGATAATTCCTTTTCAAATTTGGCAAAGTTCTGCCTCCTTCCTCAATAATGACAATCTTGAAGTGTCACTGGAAAGGCCTCTGGTGAATGAATTCCTCCCCCCTGGTGGATTATCAATGTATTGCATGTATCTAATTGTATACATCAGGTTTTTCAAGACAAAAAATATCACATTGATCGTGTAGAGGGCTTCAAAACTCATGTATCAAATATGATACGTTTGGCGTTATAGGGTTAAATTTACTGGCATTATCCTCTGGGTCTGGTTTCAAGGCTCAGGAATATTAACAGGATGTAATGAAAACAGGATATCAGTATCTTTTGATTATCTCTTGTCTTAGTTTCGTAAAAGGCAGTGAACATTGTAAACAGGCTTTATTGCATTTTCAGCAGCGAGACAAAACCAGAAATAAGGCCACTTCAATATTTTGTAATGAACCAGATTAACATCGCAATTAAAATATAACTGAAATGTGTGTTACAGAGGCGATTCAGGGCCTTGAGAAAAAAAAATAAATAAATAAAAGGGGCTGACAGGGTCTGAAGACAAGAGTCACCCTGTTTTTCAAAGTCATTGCAGGCACGGCTAAATATAAATCTGCCCCACTTATTACTGGACGGACCACACATGCAAAGTTAATGTAGACAAATGAGGGGGGAGGTGCAGGTCGGATCATTTGGGACACCTCTGGCTAGTTTCTGGGACAGGAGGCACTCAGATGGAAATTAACTTCACGTTGTGAGAGCGTTCACATCCTCTGGAACAAGACCAATCTCAACACATGTGAATTGGAGCCCTGGGCGCTCTTTTTTAACCACGTTCTCCAACTTTCTGGTGATATGGAGGTGGGAGATTATTCCCCCGGGGCGCGTCGAAGGCTATGAGGATTAGCAGAGAGCAAGAGAGCGGCGAGTGTGAAAGACCAGTCAACCGAGCTACATTAACTGATACCTTCTGAACGAAATTCAGCATTTAAGGAATCTAAATTTAACCCATAAAGACCCAAACAGCCACCGGCAACCAAAATTAAATACTGATCGAAAATATTTAATAACTATTGATCCGTTAATCCTATCAATACATGTTAATAATTGGTGTAAAATGTAGTTTGTCATCTTTTCATGGTCATCAGATATGACCCATTTGGATGTTTAGAGGCTTCATAGTTACCATAGAAACACCATCATCTTCTACAACAGGGATGTCAAACTCATTTTGGTTCAGGGCCAAATTCAACCCAAAATAATTAGTAAAATAATGACTTAATAACCTATAAATAATGACTAATAACACTGGTCAACAACAAATTTATTGTTTAAGTTTTTTGAGCTGATTTAGGATAATTTTGGTGTGCTGAATCCAAAAATCACATTCATTTTGCTCAATCAGATCAACTTTCTGAACTATGCTACATATTGGCTTTTTAACATTTTTGCTTACATTTATGGGCATTTTCACATCATATGATACAAAATTCTTTCATATATCTTGCAATAAACAAGTTCTGAAGATTTTACTTTTGCCAATTTATGATTAATGTTTTTGTTAATATTACAGGTGAATGAAATGGCTTCGACTAGAAGATCTTGCAAAAATAAGCCTGACATATTCTGCTACATCTGCGGTGAATACACCATCGTACCTAACAAGTACTTAACTAGAAAATGATTTTTTTCTCTTAAAACCTATTTTGGGTGAGAACTATATAAAAAATCAACTGATAAAGTCACAAAAATGTAATCAATTTTGTGAGAAGATCAAATTTTTCAAAATCAAATTAGCAAAAAAATCTGACCTGATTGAGAAAAACAGATGTCATTTTTGGATTTAGCGGTGCAAAATGGTCCTAATTCAGTTGAAAAAACCTAGACAACTTGCAAAAAACATTTTTTTTGTAACCCAGTGTAATAAATCCAAGTTTTTCATTTTGTTTTAGTACAAAAAAAAAAAACAATTAAATTATGAAAATATTTACATTTTACAAAAGATTTGAATAACCTGAAAAAACAGAAATTTTATTTGAAAAATTAGTGCAATTTTAACAATATTATACCTGGACTTATTATTTATACATGTACATTTACACACAGTGCTAGATAATTATTTGATAACAGGCAGAATATTGTTAAAATTTTGGAGTTTGGAACTAAAATTTGAACAATTTCTACAATATTCCATCTCTTATTATTAACACAACTACATTTCACAGTGGTTCCATAAATGCACAAAACATTTAGTAACAGGCAGAATATTGTTAAAATTCCACATTTCGGGTTGTTCATCTTTGTTTTTATTTATATATTTATTTGCATTTTTTTAATGAAAGAATAGTTTTGTAAATGTAAATATTTTCACAGTTTAATCTTATTTTTTTCACTTCAATTTTTTCCACATAATTTTTCACAAAGAAGATTTGTAGTTGTCATTATTTATAGGTTATTGTGTTGTTATTTTGACTGTAGATCACATTGGTCTGTATGTGGAACCTGAACCAAAAGGATCTGGACAACCTGGACTGTTCAGGTTCATTTTTGCGCTTTCATCCCGCGGGCCGGAATGGAACCTTTGGCGGGTCAGATTTGGCCCCCGGGCTGCATGTTTGACACCTGTGATCTACAACATTGATTCACCAGTAAAACCCATGGAGTTGGATCAATGACAGTGGATGGACACACTTGTTTTATGTTCAGTTATTGATAGATTTTACTAAAAAAGTCACATTTTCTTCAGTTTTCTCAGTTTTTACTTCTTTGTATTGTTATTGTTTTGCTGTCTGTCCATTCAACGACATAATCACATCATCTGAAGAATGCATTAAGATATCCGCACCAAATTTCTACTGTGGATGCATCGTCATGGAGCACAAGGGTATTGAAAATAGATGACCTTGACCTACTTTTTCAAGGTCAAATGGCCTTGTGCAGTTGTAATATCTGAGTACTTTCCAATGTAAATATGGATGTCATAAGTTTTACACAAAGACAATCTAATGTAAATTATAGGGCAGTAACTTTCAACATAATCTTCCACTATATTTGGGGATTAAAAGTGTGCAGCACATTATGTTTAATATAATAACCCTCAACTTTTATGTGAGCTTTTATGAACACCTACATGACCAGTGAATTAAATATGAGAAAATATATGTTTTACACTTAAAAATGCAAAATACAGAGGATAATATTATAATAAATGGTGATAAATTGCTTGAGGGAAAATAATAATTTGGGAACTGCCACCAAAGTCGCACCGGGTCTTTATGGGTTAAATATTAAATAAGTCTGGATAATTGTCAGTTGTTGATAATGTTAACTAACTCCATTTTAGAGCTAATGGAAGCTTGTACACAAAAACAATATAAAAGAAGTGGACCAAGCTGTTGATTTTTTGGACTACTGTTTTCAACCTTTGAGTTGATGATGCGTTTTTTGGAGCCAGAAGGGACCATATTTGGACAAAAGGGCAGATGACTGCTTAATACTTAGCCCATAAATACCCAAACATCCTCTAGTGACCGAAACCATCTACTGATCTAAACTGTTTAATACCTGGTGATCCACTAATTCTATCAATACATGCAAATAATTGTTGTAAAATACAGTTTATCATCTTTTCATGGTCATCAAAAATGACCCATTTGGATGTTCAGAGGCTCCGTAGTTACCGTGGAAACACTGTCATCTTCTACAACAATGATTTACCAGTAAAACCCATGGAGTTGGATCAATGACAGTGAATGGAGACACTTGTTTTTATGTTCAGTTAATGATATCTTTGCTGAAAAAGTCAGTTTTTCATCAGTTTTCTATATATTATCCTTCAACTTTAATCTGAACTTTTATGAACATCTACATGATCAGTAAATTATAGGAAAATACATGATTTACACTGAGAAAATGCAAAATAAGGAGGATAACAACCCATCAGATTTGACCCATTAGGACATTCAGAGTCTCCGTGGTTACCGAGGAAACACCGTTATCTTCTACAACAAGGATTAACCAGTAAAACCAATGGAGTTGGATCAATGACAGCGGATGGAGACACTTGGTTTATGTTCAGTTAATGATAGATTTGACTGAAACAGTCACTTTTTCTTAAGTATTCTCTGTTTCTGATGTAATAACCCTGAACTTTAATCTGAGCTTTTATGAACATCTACATGATGAGTAAATTAAATTAAAAAAAACAAAACATGATTTTCACATAAAAAAATGCAAAATGCAGAGGATAATATTATAATAAATGGTGATTAACCCTTTCATGCATAGTGGTCACTACAGTGGACAGCTATTCAAAGCAGTTATCTTATATATTCATGGATTGTATTGTTTTAGTTCCATATCAGCCAATAAAACGGACATACCATTGCTGTTCTTGATAAACCTAATCTGCAGTAACATGTTTGAGTGTAATTCAATTCCTTGTTATTGTTATTAGACTGTAATTAACTTTTTTTTTAACCCTTTCATGCATAGTGGTCACTACAGTGGACAGCTGTTCAAAGGTGTTGTTCACTTGTATATTTATGGATTTTGTTGGTTTATTTCCATATCAGCCAACACAGTGGACACTTATGCATCATCCCATACACTGTAATTCACACCATCACTGTAAATTTGCTGTTCTAGATAAACCTGATCTGCAGAAACATGTTTGAGTGTAAAAAAAATTCTAATTGTTATTAGACTGTAATTAACCTTTTTTTTTTTTTTTAACAAAAAGGTTGGTTTTTTTGGCAAATTATCTCCATGCATATATGTTAAAATGTGAGAAAACATCAGATTAGCAGTATTAATGTTTTTATTTCATAGTTTTTATGCAGTATATCAGTAAATACATGTTTCTTTGCTTCTAAAATTAAACGCATGGTGTCCAGCTGAGTGGATATTTTTGTAACACCATGAAAAATAGGTTCATAAAAAATTCAATCACATTGTTTGTTTGTTTTTTCATGCCTAAAGAGGATTTAAAAACACCAAGGAAAAAAAACTTGATTAAGCTTCTCATAATTAATGCATGAAAGGGTTAAACAAAAAGTTTTTTTTTCTTTTTTTTTTTTTTTTTATGTATTTTCTCCATAAAGTACTAACTAATATTAGACTATGTTAAAATGTGACAAAACATCAGATTAGCAGCATTAAAATAATCTGTTTCATAGTTTTCACACAGAATATTAGTAAATACATGTTTCTTTGCTTCAAAAATTTAACTCATAGTGTCCAACTGAGTGGATATTTTTGCAATTCCATGAAAAATAGGTTCCTAAAAAAATTCAATCTGTGTGTTTTTTTGTTTTTTTTCATGCCTAAAGAGGAATAAAAACACGCAGGAAAAAAAAATCTTAATTAAGGTTTTCATAATTCATGCATGAAAAGGTTAAACACTTAAGAAAGGTTAAATAGAGAGAAATATTCAGTTTTGGAATTGCCACAAAAGTAGCACTGGGTTTTTATGGGTTAACTTACCACAGCTACACTTTTTTTTTTTTTTTCATTTTCGTATGCCGCTGTGAAATCTACAGTATTATGTTAAAACCCACGACCACCGCTGATACAAAACAGCACGAATTAACAATCAGCATCCAGCGCTTCCTCATGACTGCAACAACATGTCTGACTGCACTGATTTGATTGACAGCTTACATAAACCCTCTCTTGTAAACACTCGCAATGAGTTGTTTAATGAGACAGAACAGGCGAAATGCTCATGGAAATTTTACAGGTGGGTCTATATTTGAATCACACAGATACGCTCTTATACGCTTTATTCCTTTTTTTTTTTTTTTTTTTTATGATCTCTGAGTGAAACCCGAGTCCTTAAATAAACATATCAATCCACATCTACATCTATCGTACATCAATCCCGAAGATGATACGACAGAACAAAACGATAACAGGCATTGTCTTGGAAAACTGTTGCTTACTGTCGTATCATGGATAAGAGCCATTTATTTCCAGAACAAAATGTGCAGAGCTTATATTTTAGGTCTTTTTCAAACATGGCTTGACTATTGTAGGTTTATAATAAAAGCTGCCTGTTTTATCACAGAGCACAAGCATTATTTCAAAGCACTTTGCACCGTCTTTTCAAAGCCGATTAGAGAGCCGAGAAGGAGGCCAGCTCATCCTTGCAAAGGCAGGATATTTACATTTCAGTGCCATGTGCGGGGAATTTTAATTTGGCTGCTACGATTTAACACACCGGCTTCCCAGCAGTTTCACACATGAGTGCTTAATGGCTTCGTTAACATCCTGAGGGACTTTCCTCATTACCTGATCTGGTCAACTCTGACAGGTGCAACGAGTCTCATCACTGATCTTTGTTCGCCGTGCCAAGCTCCCTCGCACCGCCGATCTCAGAGAAATCGAAATCAAAGAAACATGCGCAAAGTCCAAAAGCCGAAGCACAAAAGAAACGTCACTCAGCGGCATACAGGAATAACTCTAATGAGATCAGTGCCCTTGATGACAAAAACATATATAAATAAAAAAATACTGCCTAAAGTTAAATGTCTAAATTATTCCAGTATTGCCTTTCGGAATATCTTTGGATACGGACCAAGAACACCATTAGGCCATTTTAAACAAACCCATTAAGTATGTGTTTCATTATACCGACTCTGATAAAGTCAAAGCCACCGCTGGGAAAAAAAATCCCCAACATTTTTTATGTTTTCTCTATTAAATACCCTAAAACATATCAGATTGTCAGCTGGTTGTGTCCTTGAACCGGCAATGCTATATTTCATTGTTTACAATCTTTATTTATCTCCTCTCCATGTTCTCTGCAAGTCGCTTTAAAGGGCATAACTCAAAATAATTTAACCCTTTCATGCATAGTGACATCTATTCTACAGCTGTTCTCTTGTATATTCATGGGTTTAGTTGTTTTAGTTCACAGGTGACAAACATGCGGCCCGGGTGCCAAATCCGGCCCGCCAAAGGGTCCAGTCCGGCCCCTGGGATGAAGTTGTGAGATGCAAAAATTACACCGAAGATTTTAATCATTTTAGTTCAGGTTCGGATCAGTAAAATCCTATCAGAATAACCTATAAATACTCACAACTCCAAATTTTTTGCTTTGTAAATGTAAAAATTTTCATGTCATTTTACTGTATTTACTCTAAAATAAACTATCATTTCACAAAAAACGCAAATAACCTGAACAAATATGAACATTTTGAAATGTCTGAAGTGCCAGTTTTCCAGTACTCTGCCTGTTATTAAATGTTTTGTGTGTTTGTTGATCCACTGCGATCTGTAAGTTGTAATTCACATGTGGAAATGAGACATAATATCGTTAAAATTTTCTTAAGAAATTTCAGTTTGTTCATGATATTCACATTATTTTAAAGGATAGTTGATAGATGTAAACATTTTGATCGCGTAATTTTACTTTTTTTTTTTGCTCTAAAACATAGAGGAAAGTTTGGAGTTGACATTATTTATATATTATTTTGTAATTATTTCACTGGTCCGGCCCATTTCAGATCAAGTTTGGCTTAACCCTTTCATGCATAGTGGTCACTACAGTGGACAACTATTCTACAGCTGTTCTCAACATATTTTATTTTATGTATATTTTATATGTATATTATATTTTTATATTTTGTTATTTTAGTTTCATATCAGATAACACAGTGGACGTTTATGCATCATCTCATACACTGTAATTCATACCATTACTGTAACTTTGTTGTTCTTGATAAACCTGATCTGCAGTGACATGTTTGAGTGTAAATCAATTATTAATTGTTAGACTGTAATTAACAGTTTTGTTTGTGCTTTTTTAACAAAAAGTTGGGGTTTTTTTTTGTTGTTGTTGTTTTTTTGCATATTATTGCTATGAAGTGAGTAATAACTAGTATTAGAATATGTTAAAATGTGAGAAAATATCAGATTAGCTGCATTAAATATGTTTTTATTTCATTGTTTTCATATCATTTTCTGGTATTGGGTTTTAAATACTTGTTTCTTTGCTTCAAGAATAAAATTCATGGTGTAGCTGAGTGGACATTTTTGTAAATCCATGAAAAAAACAAAAAACAAAACTCAATTGTATTGTTTTTTTTTTTTCATGCCTGAGGAGGAATAAAAACACTTAAAAAAAAACAAACCAAAAACTCAACTAAGGTTCTCATAATTCATGCATGAAAGGGTTAATGTGGCCCCTGAACTAACATGAGTGTGACACCCCTGTTTTAGTTCCATATCAGCCAACACAGTGGACGCTTATGCATCATCCCATAAACTGACATTCATTCCATTTCTATAACTTTGCAGTTCTAGATAAATCTGATCTGCGCTAAAATGTCTGAGTGTAAATTAATTGCTTGTTATTGTTATTAGACTGTAATTAACAGGTTTTTTCTCCCCCCCCCCATATTATCTCCATGAGGTGAGTAATGACTAAAATGTGAGAAAACATCAGATTAGCTGCAATAAAAATGTTTTTATTTCATAGTTTTCACACAGTATATCAGTAAATATGTTTCTTTGCTTCAAAAAATGAAATGCATGGTGTCCAGCTGAGTGGACATTTTTGCACCTTCATGAAAAATAGGTTCATAAAAATGTTTTCAGTTGCGTTGTTTTTTTGTTGTTTTTTTAATGCTTAGAGCAGGGGTGTCATACTCATTTTAGTTCAGGGGCCACATTCAGCCTAATATGATATAAAGTGGGCCGGACCAGTAAAATAATACAAATAATAGGATAACAACCGATAAATAATGTCATCTCCAAAGTTTTTTCTATGTTTTTGAGTGAAAAAAATAAAATTCCATAATGAAAATGTTTACCTCTACAAACTGTACTTGAACATAACATGAACAAACATAAACAACCTGAAAATTCTGAAGAAAAACAAGTGCAATTTCAACAATATTACGCCTCAGTTTATCATTTATGCATGTACATTATAACTTACAGATCACAGTAGATCTACAAATACACAAAACATTAAATAACAGACAGAATATTGGTAAAATTCCACTTACTTCTTTTAAGAGATTTCAGGTCGTTCATATTTGTTCAGGTTATTCACATTTTTTGTAAAAGGCTAGTCTGTAAATGTAAACATTTTTGTGTAATTTGACTTTTTACCTCCGCCAAGGAGGTTATGTTTTTGCCAGGGTTTGTTTGTTTGTCTGTCCGTTAGTGTGCAACATAACTCAAAAAGTTATGGACAGATTTGGATGAAATTTTCAGGGTTTGTTGGAAATGGGATAAGGAAGAAATGATTAAATTTTGGTGGTGATCGGGGGTGGGGGGGCCCACGGGGGGGGGGGGCACTGATCAGCCTTGGCGGAGGTCTGCGCTCTCCGAGTGCTTCTAGTTTTTTTCTTTTTTTACAGTAAAACAAAGAGGAAAATTTGCAGTTTTCATTATTTATAGGTTATTATGATAGTGTTTTACTGGTCGGATCCACTTTAGATTGAATTGAGCTAAAATTATTTTAACATCCTTGATTGTTAATATCTTCAGTGTAATTTTTGCATTTCACAAATTCATCCCAGGGGCCGGACTGGACCCTTTGGCGGGCCGGATTTGGCCCCTGGGCCGCATGTTTGACACCTGTGGCTTAGAGGAACAAAAACACTCAGGAAAAAACAAAAAAAAAAACTTGATTAAGGCTCTCATAATTCACGCATGAAAGGGTTAAAACAGGGGTCACTGATGTTATCCAGAGCCAAAGCCAAACTCTTCTTCCCAGAGCAATAATTCAACAAATGCCCGTGTCAAAGGATTGCACTTATAATGGTTATTGTCGATACATGCAAAATAACAGTGTATGTGATGACAGATTACAGTTCTACTTGTATTGATGCACTTAATGCGTTGCTGCACTCTGCAGTTTCCTCACCACTCCTAAGCTTCAGACTGACTTCCTGATCATTGCTTGGTCCTCTATCCTCGCTCCACTCTTACTGTAAACTGCCTGCCAAGGATCAGACTCCACTCAACACACAAGTGCATTTAGTGTCTACATCTAGTTATTTGGAACTCTTGTGCCTCAAGGTCTAGTACAGAACAGAAACAGTACAAGCCCATAGCAAATATACAGTTAAACTCTACACTCTGTTGCTAAAAAATCCACTGCAATGTTCCAATATGTTGTAAATACGTATATCCACCTGAGATCCAGCAATGCATTTTTGTACTCTGTAGGCGACGAGAGTTTCACAGCTTTATTGGGGAAAAAAAAAAAACCCAAAACAAAACAAAAAACGCTGCCCACTGCAAAGGACATTACATAACAAGTGTTCAGAGAACGCAAACCTCCACCAAGCACCTCGAACGGTGTGCATGTGTGGATCGACTATTTGTTTTTAAACTATGGATGTGCAAAACAAATTTCATAATGATATTTCATGAATTGTATTTTTTATGATTTTTTGAAAATGGTGCATGAAAAATAACAAAAGTCAACAGAGCGTAACGGAAGAGAAAAGCGGAACAATATTTCATACAAAGTTGAAGCTTGGTACCAGTCATGTGTGTGTCAAATTATATTCAATTCCAAACAATATTTGTTGAGTTATAATGAAAAATGCGTCATAAATAGGATTTTCAGTGTTAAATTGAAATGTCCACAGAGTCCACATTCCACAGTGGATGTGGACAACTTTGTGCCAGATACAAGATATTGTTATAAGCTATGGGTGGATCAAATTGGAGGCTTATTGGAGTCGTTTTGAATTTTTTATGAATTTTCGAAAATTGCTCAATGATGAGAGATAGGAACATTTGAGATTTTGTGACCTTGCTGTGACCTTGAACTTTGGCCTACTTGGCCCCAAATTTAATGGGTTGGTCCCTGGGCCTAGGCCTATCTGTGGGTAAAATTTGGTAAAGATGGTTGAAATAGTTTGCCCGTAAAGTTGCTAACAAACAAACACACAAAGCAAAGTGATCACAATACCTCCTGGTGGTGGTAAAAATTAAAAAAATGCATCTGAAAAAAACAAACAAACAAACTGTTCCATCATGCTGTTTCCAATAAAGGCAATTATTAACATAAAAAAGCCAAAATTTGTAATTTCCTGGGTCTTAGGAGGAAATAACCTGTATTGTTTTTATTATTATTATTATTATTACTACTATTATTATTATTATTATTATTATTATTATTATTATTATTATTAATAATAATAATAATAATAATAATAATAAACTTTTTTTTTTTTTTTACATTTATCTTCATGCATGCACACTTTTAGTTTTTCTTGCACTTTATTGTGTCGTTGCCTTGACAGCTGAATTTCTCCATTATAGGTCAAGGTTAAGGTCAAAGTAACTTTATTTGTACCCATAGATAGATTTGTTCTGCAGTAACAAGAGAGGGCATCTGCATTATATAACATAAAAACAAAACAAAACACACACACAGAGGACAATAAAAATACACATGGGCAAGTATTCACAGAGGCTCACTGATCTGGACTGGAAAATTTCAATAAATTAAGATACCATGACAAACAAAATGTCAAACGGTAGTCACTAGAAGACCTCAGTAAAAGGTTAAAAGGTTAAGAAAAAGTGTACAAAGAAAAAAAAAAACCAGTAGCGTTAAAACTGAAGAGAAGAAAACAAACTGTAATAAATAGAAATAAATAACTAGTAAATTTCAGTAAAAGGTTAAAAAGTGCACAAAGACTTATTTAAGAAAGAAACAGCAGGAGGAACAAAACTATTCCTATAGCGTCTGGTCAATAAATTCTAATCCAGTTAAATCTGAACAGAACAGTTGCACAGAATGGACCCTAAATATGGATAAGAAGTGGGAAAAACAAGAGTGGATAAACGTCTGGTGCCTGGGTATATAATGCATATTCCACTTAATGCACATTTCCACTGCTTTAACTGGACAAATTCAACATAATAATCAGGCTATTTTCAACACTTTGCTCTTCTGGATTACTCATATAAAGTGTTACTGTCCAATTTAGTCACTGCTCATGCATGAGTGTTAATGTCTCAGCAAAAATGGAGTTTGTAACACAAGTGGCACAAAATGTTCACAGTTTCAAGTCATGTACAGTATGGGAACCTGGCCATTAGTCAGTGAGTTTTCCACAGAACGTTCCTACAAATATATTTCTTTTTATTTGGAATGGAAACAAGAAGTGTTGGGTTTGTATTAAAAGTTTGGGGTGTAAGATTTGGGGTCATCTAGATACAAAAACTGAATATATTCTAAAGACTTTTCATTAGTGTAGAATCAAGTGAAATGTAATTTTTATTACTGCACTTATCTACAGATGGGGCAAATACGATCCATGCAGTCTTCCATGTTTCAGTGATTATTAGGGATGCACCGATACTGATACCAGTATCGGGTATTGGTCCGATACTGAGTGTGTGTACTAATAAAATGCTCCGATACAAACACACCGATACCACTTGACGGCAGCGTGACGTTCACCTCATAGTGCAGCAGGTGCACGGCAGAGGAGTAATATCAGCAGTGTGAAGATTTTTCAAAATAAACGATGATGACAAAAGTAATGGTGACTGAAAGTTACGTTACAGACACAGACGGATACGGATGGAGCGTATTGTCCGTCCTCTGCGTACATTCCACACATAATTGAGTCTGTTTTCCGGGAGCTAGCAGATGTGTACCCAGAACCATATAAAGATCATCATATTA
The DNA here is from genome assembly GCF_902148855.1 of Sphaeramia orbicularis. Lineage (NCBI taxonomy): Eukaryota > Metazoa > Chordata > Actinopteri > Kurtiformes > Apogonidae > Sphaeramia > Sphaeramia orbicularis. The sequence continues at coordinate 39,825,385 of NC_043972.1, read as the reverse complement.
TCTTATAAAACTCTGTGCGAACCCAGACGGAGAAGCAGTACCACCAGGAACCGTGGAGGTAGCAGATATTTTCAAAGAGTGGCTGTGTGAGTTAGAGAAAAACTAGTGACATATTTATTACAACGACCCTCATCTATATCAACATTAGTATCAGTATCAGTATCAGTATCCACTTTAGTATTACCTCCTCTGTCGTCACCGTGTTTGTTATTACTGACTTTCTTCTTCTCAAAAACGTTCCTTTTCTTTGTGGTATTCGGCCAGTATGGTTAATTAAAAGTGGCGCCCTCTGGTGGATTTATTGAGAAACGCTCATTCCAACGCATTAAATGTCAGTAGCAACACTTTTGCCGCATTTCCACTACACGGAACCAGCTCGACTCGGCTCGGTATTCCTGGAGACTCTTTCCATTACAGGATACTACTGACTTTACAGTACCTGGACGCCATAGCTTTGCGGTGCGTTATTTCCGTGTCATCTGTGCAGAGAGTTGCTGAAAACTTACTCATTGCGTGTTGTCTCGTCTGAATTTTTACGTCAGCCACCAAAGACTGAATCTCCTCGACCGACCGTGGTGTAGTTTTGGGCTGTTATCATGTGGATTAATGTACCGCTATATTTACTGTAAACTTCCGCATCTGTTTTTTGTAAAACGGTGGGTCACAGAGAAAACTGTCTGACCAATCAGTGGTCTGCAGTGTTACTGTCATGGTTTAGTATCACTTGGAACCTCGGCAGAGGTGATACCAAAAAACTAGTACTGGGTACTAGATTCCAGGACCTTTTTCGTAATGGAAAAGGCCGAGCTGAGCCGAGTCGAGTCGAGTCGAGTCGAGCCGATACCACACAGTGGAAACGCGGCATTTGTTCCAGTCAGACTAATGACAACGACAATAAAGCACATTTTCCAAAGGAACTAGAAAAGCACTTGGAGAGCGCAGACCCCTCCCCCCAATTCATTTTTTGTTCCTTGTGTCAGTATCAACATTTCCTGAAAATTTCATCCAAATCCTTCCATAACTTTTTAAGTTATCTTGCTAACAGACAGACACCCCCCCCCCCCCCCCCCCCCCCATAAGAACATAAAAAGAATGTATTACTTTTGTGAAATTAGTCAAAATTTCTCAGGTCAGTGAAGTTACCGTATTTGGTTCCTTACCTGTAAGTGACAAAAAAAATATCCAAGAAGTATATATAAAACTAGAAAAGCACTCACAGAGCGCAGACCTCCGCCAAGGCAGATCAGACCCCCCCGATCACCACCAAAATTTTAGAATTTGTTCCTTGTGTCAGTATCAACGTCCTAAAAATTTCATCAAAATCCGTCCACAACTTTTTAAGTTATCTTGCTAACAGGCAGACAAACAATGCCCCCCCCCCCCCCCCCCAAAAAAAAGAACATTAAACAAATGTATTACTTTTGTGAAATTATTTTAAACTTCTCAGGTCAGTGAAGTTACCATATTTGGTTCCTTACCTGTAAGTGACCAAAAAAAAAATATCCAAGAAGTATATATAAAACTAAAAAAGCACTCATAGAGCGCAAACCTCTGCCAAGGCAGATCAGCCCCCCCCCATCACCACCAAAATTTTAGAATTTCTTCCTTGTGTCAGTATCAACGTCCTGAAAATTTCATCAAAATCTGTCCATAACTTTTTAACTTATCTTGCTAACAGGCAGATACCCCCCCACCCCCATAAGAACATAAAAAGAATGTATTACTTTTGTGAAATTAGTCAAAATTTCTCAGGTCAGTGAAGTTACCATATTTGGTTCCTTACCTGTAAGTGACCAAAAAAAAAAATCCAAGAAGTATATATAAAACGAGAAAAGCACTCATAGAGCGCAGACCTCCGCCAAGGCAGATCAGACCCCCCCCATCACCACCAAAATTTTATAATTTGTTCCTTGTGTCAGTATCAATGTCCTAAAAATTTCATCAAAATCCGTCCATAACTTTTTGAGTTATCTTGCTAACAAACAAACAAACAGACAATCACCAATGAAAACATAACCTCCTTTGCGGAGGTAATACCTAAGAACTGTAATGATATTATTAAGTACTCATATCAGCACTCGGTATCGGCAAGTAATCAAATGTAAGTACTTGTACTTGGTCTGGAAAAAAGTAGTATCGGTGCATCCCTTGTGATTATCATTATCTACAGAGTTGACCAAAAAAAAATCCAAAACCAAACATTGGCTCTAACAAGGTCGTTTCTTTTTTAGCAGCCACTGAAATAGAGGGTGAGGTGAAGGTTTTTTATTTTGCTGTAACTACCTTGCAGGACTAAAGCTTTAACAGTATAACAGGCTACACTAAGTCTAAAAGGGCGAACACGAGGATCAAACTGGCTTTGCACTAAAACATGACCAATTCTAATGACCCAACAGTGGGAATTACAAACACATCTCTGGCTTTAATACAAATCTGCCTCAAATAAAGTGTAAATAAAGGTCAATAGTTGAGGGAGTATGGTGTGTACAAATGTTGACGGAGGAGCATTTAGTTGCCAAGGAGACAGGAGACTGCTTGAAACTAAAAACAGAGATTAAAGAGAATAAATACTTAACTTAACACTCTACAAGTAAGTAAACTGGAAAAACAGCTGCAAATAAAGTATAATAATGTGCAAAAAGTGTCTGCTGAAATGTTCACCACACATGTTTAAAAGACGACGATATATCTTGGTGTACCTAATAAAATGGCCAATGACTGTATGCTGCTGTAGCCTATCTGCTTTGATGGTTTGATGTTCTTCTGTGTACCTAAGTTGTAATAAATGTTTGTTTGTTTTTTAAGTTACTGTTGCCTTCTATCAGTTTTGATGCATCTCCTCTGATCTCCGACATCAACAAGGCATTTTTTTCCCACCCAGAAAACCACTGCTGAATGGTTAATTTCCTCTTTTTCTGACAGGTGGTTGTGTATGAAGATAATACTTTTAAAAGCTGTTTCTGAAATACTCACACCAGCTCATCTTACTCCAACAATCGCATCATGTTTAACCCATAAAGACCCAAACAACCACTGACCACCAAAATCATCTACCAATATAAAATGATTAATAACTTCTGATCCACTAATCCTATCAATGCATGTAAATAATTGGTGTAAAATGCAGTTTGTCGTCTTTTCATGGTCATCAGATATGACCCATTTGGATGTTCAGAGGCTCCGTAGTTACCATGGAAACGCCGTCATCTTCTACAACATTGATTCACCGGTAAAACCCATGGAGTTGGATCAATGACAGTGGATGGACACACTTGTTTCAGTTAATGATAAATGTTGTTGAAAAAGTCACATTTTCTTCATTTTTCTCTGTTTCTGATATTATGACAATTAACTTTAATATGAGCTTTTATGAACATTGCCATGATCATTGAATCAAATATGGGAAAATACCTGATTTTTAATTGTACAAATGCAAAGTAATGAGGATAAAATTATAGTAAATGGTTACAAATACCTTAAGAAAGTTAAAATAGGGAGAAATATTTATTCTGGAACTGCCGCAAAAGTCACACTGGGTCTTTATGGGTTCAAGTCACTTCAACTTTCTTCCTCAGTTTGACTTTCGGAGGGTCATCTTAACCATGTCTACATGCCTAAACGCACTGAGTTGCTCCCATGTGATCAGCCAATTAGATATTTCTGTTAAAGTGCGACTGAATACATGTACCTAATAAAGTGGCCAGTCAGTAGCCCTTTTTACACAGCACTTCTATTACGGGAATATTTCACCTTAATTCCAGAGTGACGTCTGACCTTTATCGCGGCTCTGTAACACCTCCGGAGGTAGTAACAGATGAAGATGGATAAAGGTGGATTCTGGAACGCTATGTAAAACGAAAACCACCCGCTCTGCAACCAAGGTGTGATGTTTTGATGGCACTGGCATAGATTCTGTGCCAGCCGCCCCTAGTGTGCCAGAGATGCCGTGGGTGCCGCGGCTTCGTGCCACGGCGGCATTGTGCCACTGGTGCTGCGGCTACATGCCATTTTCACCCGTGGCATGAAGCCACAAGACTGGCATTCATGGCGGCTGCTGCAGAATCCATGCCAGTGTCTCCATATGCGCACTTTACACTGCGCTGCGTCACCACCCCCTTTGATTGCAGAACGCAGGTCCAGCCCGTCTCACCTCTGTTACTCCTTTGGCTTAGCTGTGGAAGTTGGTCAGTGGTGGAAAAAAGGTGGGATCACCGTGTTGCCTTTTTTCCAGGATCTTTATGTAAAAGTGGCTAAAGCAGTGGTTCCCAACTTTTTTTGGCCAGTGACCCACTTTTTAATATTACAAATTTCTGGCGACCCCAGACATTCAAAACAGACACTTTTTTTTTGCTAAAATTAATTTGTTTTTGATCATGTGATAGTTCGCTATACTATGTTGCAAATCTTTTTTGAAAGACCCACAACGTTTACCTTCTATGGGGTCCACAATTGGTTGCGGTGCCCCAGTTAACACCTAATTAATGATGTTCACAGGGATAATGTGGATGTTGACAGGTGTCTGTATCAGCACTTATGTTGTTGTAATCCTCTAAAAGTGATGTTCTAACGTTCCAAAATGCATGTTCCTTTCACCTTACATGTTTTCTTGTATTTTTATATACACTTCTTGGATTTTTTTTTTTATTTTTTTTTTTCGCCACCCACAGGTAAGGAACCAAATTTTCTACATAACAGTACAAAGTTTTGGGGAAAAATTTCGCAAAAGTAATAAAGTCTTGTTATGTCCTCCAATTACACACTAAGGTTGAAATTTCAGAGTATGTCTATGAGTGCCCTATAAAGGGTTAAATCAGTGGTTCCCAACCTTTTTTGTCTCATGACCTCATTCATCACAAATTTCTAGCGAACCCAGACCTTCAAAACAGAGACATTTCTTTTGCTAAAATTAATTTGTTTTTGATCATGTAATAGTTTGCTATACTATGTTGCAAATAAATGTTAATTTTAGATGACATTTAGTCTATATAATGTATATTATTATGGATGGAGGCAGAAAAGCCAGGTGCAGATTACTGCACAAAGTGAGAATTTGATTTTCCTTGGTCAGGATATGTATAGTCAGTCCAGCTTGGATTTACAAGGCTGACAATTAATACTGAAAAAAACAATACAGTGGTCCCTCGTTTATCGTGGGGGTTATGTTCTAAAAATAACCTGCAATAGGCGAAATCCGCAAAGTAGTCAGCTTTATTTTTTACAATTGTTATATATGTTTTAAGGCTGTAAAACCCCTCATCACACACTTTATACACTTTTCTCAGACAGGCATTAACATTTTCTAACATTTCTCTCTTGCTTAAACACTCTCAAAGCTCAAACCTTCATAGATTTTAAAAAATAAGTACCGAACCGAAGATTGATTTATTCTGTAATGGCGCCCTACAGCCTGCTTTTGGGTGCGACAGCAGGTGCCTTTGTCAGTGCGGAATGTTTTGTCGACATTGTGGGTTTTGTCGGGGAGAAAACTTGCAAACATACAGCACTTCAGAGTCACACTGCTAGCAATCGAACACATGTAAATTTGGCAAGAAGAACGCATTCTGTACTGTACAGGAGACACGGCACGGAGGAGATTGATTGACAATGGTCTACAGTCCCTTAGCCAATCAGGATGCAGAACACAATGCGCGTTCATACGCTGTAAAAAAAAAAAAGCATGCAAAATTGCACTAAAAAAAATCTGCGAAACAGCGAGGCCGCGAAAGGTGAACTGTGTTATAGTGAGGGACAACTGTAACTCAAACTATGAATTATGAAAGAGCTGCAGCATCTGAAACCGACCACAATGAACATTTGAAAGATAAACAGTACCACGGTGCTTCAATTTCAGCTTCACAGTTTGTCATGTTTTTTTTTATGGATTGTGATTGTCTATCAACTCAACATAATTTTTATTTATAAGTTTTTATTTTTTTATTTTTATCAATTACTAAAAATTTCAGGGGACCCCATTTGAATTCCAGGCGACCCCACGTGGGGTCCCAATCCTAAGGTTGAAAAACACTGGGCTAATGTAAGCGTGTGAGCACATTTGTCAGTCTGCTGCCCCTAGTGGCTAAATACTGTTACTGCAAACCAGTGAAGTTCAAGGTCATGGCAGCTTCTTGAACCTCTGTTTCTTAAATTGTTGCATAAATTGTAACCTCTTCCAAATCACACAGATTATGAAAATCAGTATTAGTTAAAGGGGGAGTTGTGTGTTTCTGGCAGCATGAAGAAGGCATCCTAACAGCTTTCCTGGCAACACAATCCAACCTCAGTAGCAACTTGTTTTCTCACATCACTTCCTCCACCCCCATCCTCAGAGTGATGGTCACACACACTGCACAGCATAAATTGTCTTCACTGTTCACTTTGATCCCTGACACGAGCATGGCATCCCGCCATAGCAGCTCCATGTGGAGTACTGACAATCAGCAGACGCTTTGTTGTTGGGGGAACACATAACATGTGTGCACGACGTGAATCGCCTTTACAACAGGCTGTGCGTCGTGTCAGATCGCTCACCTGAAAAACACAGAGAATATACTGACCTGTCTCATGTGGAACAATGTTTCAGCTTTAGACTTCAGACAATGAAAATGTACCACAGGTTTCGAGTCTGTGCAATATATTCACTGTGAAAGAACACTGGCTGTAAAATGAAGCATTTTTGCAGATTTAGAGACTTTCAGTTTTAATATTAAGTGAGAGCAACAACATCAGCTATAAATATCTTCTCTTAACATTTGGAAAATAAGCTTAGCAATAAGCAATAAACCTTAATTATTATTATTCAAAAATAATTACCCTGTTGACCTTATTTAATTTGTCACTAAAGGCTGCCCATAAATTCCAAAATTAATGCTGCTGCTTCTACGGTAGCCAATGTGAGCTGGAAAAATATATGTCATTTTATAATGCAGTAAGAACAAAACATGTGCACTAGGGCTGGGTATCATGGCCAATTTTCATAATCGATTCAATTTCGATTCATAAGGTTCTGAGTCGATTAATCACGATTCGATTCGATTCAATATCGATTCGATACAGTATTAATTGATTGATTCAGAGTAATTTAGTAATACCAAAGTACAATTTTGAGCTGTAACCTGATTATTTAAGTACCGCAGTCATGCAACATATCAATATTGATATTAGAAAGGAAATAAATATGACATTTCAGCGGTAAATTGCTGAATGTGCTCTTAAATAATGAACGGGACAGAAACATTGCCATGTTTTTACAGTGGTTAAGAACGGACCTTGTCACCTTTATTCTGTTTTATGGCTGGAGGCTACTACTCACTGGGGGTTGGGAGGGGTTGGGGGGGGGGGGCGGGGGGGGGCGTTCCGTGATTGTTGGCCGGAGCAGGGCTGGGGGGTGCATGCGCTCTGTGAATGTTGGTTGGGGCGTAGCGTAGCGGTCGGACATTGTCGCTCTACTCTTCCTCTAACTCCATACTCAGCCATAGGTGATAGTATGGATCCAAGTTATTATTCAAAGAACGACCGGCTTCCACGACCCGCCGGGCGGCCACTTCCTTCACACTGCGGATTCCAGTTTGAGGCCGGAGGACCTCCAGTGGAGGGCTTTTCCCCACCGCGTCTTTTTCGTGAGCGAGACCAAGTCTTCCCCAGGGGTTCGCAAGACGGAACAGCCCGCGGTTCCGCATACTCCCAGTCCTGCTCTGAAAAATCGATCTCATCCACTATTAATCGATTACGCAAAATTAAAATGAGATCGATCTAAGATCAATTAAATCGATTTTTTTACCCAGCCCTAATGTGCACACAGTCTGGTGACACTTTGGTTACCTAATTTAAGGAAAAATATGTGATATTTGTAGGTGTTATGTTAAATCTGGGGTGTGTTTTGTGCTAGGAGCCTGATGTTTCTTGACAATAAGAGTAAGTTTAGAGAGGAAGTTCACTCTGGTCTTTTGTGAAAAATCCCACTTAGTTTTAGTGCTTCAAGGACACAAGGGTTTGTTTTGCCTAGATATCAAACAATTAAAAAAAAGTCTATTACTTTATTTCTTCCTGACACTTACATTGTACAGTTTAAGACCTGAAAGTGAAAGTGAAACTTATAGACACTACTAATTCATGTAAGTCTTCCGTTGTTGTGCAGCTTATTTTTTTTCCCCCTATCTTCGGAAACATTAATTTGAGGGGGCAGGATATTTGTTAACCCCCACCAGAGCCGGACCGGTATCAGCCCGATCTTGTGACTACATCCAATCCGATTTTCTAAAAAATGCCAGATCGGCAGCCGATACTAATCTTTACATTGGATCAGGACATTCCTAATCAGTAGTGTTTATATGTCGGGATCATAGAGACTGAAGTCCCACCCCTTCTAAATGTACCCCATGGGACTTTGTTTCAGAAAAAAAAATTTAAAAAAATATTGCAGTCATTGGCAATTATTTACACATGATGTCAATAAAAAAAAGTCAATAAAGTTCATGGGAAAACTGCTGAAATATCAGACTGAGAAAATGTGTAAATAAAAAGACTACACTCTGGAAAGTTATGGGGGCAACATCATCGTAAATGTCTCGCTCCATGATTTGTTCAGAGTCTGAACATGTCTTTGCAGCTTCAATATTAAATTTTCATCTCTTTTATCCTTTTTGTATTGGTTTATGAGGGGACTGAGGTACTGTTTTGGTGTTGATAACATGTGTCACTTGCGAACACAGATGCAGTCCATTGAGCTGTTGAATACAACAATAGACTTTCTTTGCAATTTTTACCAAAAACTGCAACTTTCTTGGCATACACAATTATCTTTAAATTGACAACCATCATGGGTATAAATCACAGGTGTCAAACATGCGGCCCGGGGGCCAAATCCGGCCCGCCAAAGGGTCCAGTCCGGCCCTTGGGATGAATTTGTGAAATGCAAAAATTACACTAAGAGAATAACAATCCTTTTAGTTCAGGTTCCACATTCAGACCAATTCATTCTCAAGTGGGCAGGATCCAGTAAAATACGATCATAATAACATATAAATTATGACAACTCTAAACTTTTCCTTTTGTAAATGTAAATATTTTCATGTATTTACTCTAAAAAATATATCATTTCACAAAAAATGTAAATAACCTGAAAAAATATGAACAACCTGAAATTTCTTCAGAGAAATAAGTACAATTTTAACAAGATTCTGCCTGTTATTAAATGTTTTGTGTATTCGTAGATCCAATGTGATCTGTACGTTATAATGTACATGAAATGATAAACTGAGGCAGAATATTGTAAAAATTACATGTTTTTTTCAGTTTGTTCCTGTTATTCACATCATTTGAAAAGATAGTTTGCAGATGTAAACCTTTTCATAATGTAAATCAACTTTTTTTGATTCTAAAACATAGAGAAAAGTTTGGAGTTGATGTTATTTATATATTATTATGTTATTGTTTTACTGGTTCGGCCCACTGCAGATCAAGTTTAGCTGAATGTGGCACCTGAACTAAAATGAGTTTGAGACCCCTGGTATAAATGATGCCAGTTTAAACCGTTTCACCTTGGACCACTGCAGTGGAAATGCCAAGAAAGCCAATACGAGTTAAGTCGAATCGAGACATTATCAAACCATTGTCAACCCGTTCTGAGTGGCATTGTATCATTGTATTACAGTGCAGTTATTATATAATCTATAGCCATAGTCCATGACAAAATCCATGAGAAAAGTGTTACAGAGCCAAGCAGGGAAATATAAAAACGTCATCTCACCTTCTGCAGAGTAATGTATGCTACCTGAGCCGATGGCATTTTCCTCTGCCAAATGAAAAAGGCAAGAAATTTCAAATGAAGTGAAAAAGGACTGAGGCAAATCCATACCTTATACTAACCTCACCTTCGTGTGCAGTCGCTTCTCACGGCTTTTATCTGGCAGGCCTAATACTACTGATGGGCTGTTGAGAAAGAACAGAAAATCCCCTTGCTACTACGGCATTTTGGCTGCTTACCATATGTGGTAATACACAGTAGAAGCATTATGGGAGCAGATTATTTATTTTGAATGAGAAGCGATACCTTGGGCTCCGACGGGAGAAGCTCAAATGTGTTCCTGGTGCAAAACAAGCGGCCATGCACCGACTTGAAAAATCAGTTGAGGGAGAAGAGCGACCAAGGTGCTGAATTGAATAATAAGAAAAAACGACAAAGGCAACAAACTCTAAAACCTCTGAGCTGACAAGTTCATTACCCACTGAAACCACCTGGCTAACAGCTTTTCTTATGAGGCTTTTACTATTAAAGGTTTCAAACTATAACTGCACACGTTGCAATTTTTGCGTGGCCCCAACATTGCTGGTGGCATGGTGTCAAATTGAGGTCACATTTTTAATCCTGTTATTTCCTCTTCTCACACTCACCTTTCATACTTTTCTATAGCCGCTGTTACATATCACAGCATGTATATTTCAGTAGAGACCACCTCATACAAATGCATTTTGATTTATGAACCTTAAAGTGGCGTGTTTTCCATGCTAAGGCAGTTTAGAGAAACTGAGTGGCATCACTACTCCTTAGTGGAAGGAAAATGTTAAAGAAATATGTAGCGCAAAGGGCAAAGAAATGGTCAAACTACAGATGTAATAGGAACTCTCAAAATACCCTGCATGTGAAATATATTGTGCAATTTTGATCTAGAAACAATGATTATATATTTCTAGCCTGTGACAAATAATCCACAAAATACGGCATATTTTGGGGGGTCTTATTCTGCTAAATACAATATGGGTGCTTCTATGAAACTGGGTTTATTTTGGTACCTGGCACTTTACCGGCTTTTTAGACCCAATAATAAAAGAGAAATGTAGGCATATTTCCCCCCAGGATGTACCAAATGATGACCTCAGATAAATGCTAAAAAAATTATACCCTTGCTCTGAGCCATCCCAAAATAAATGAATTTTTAATCAAATATTGGGGCCAAAAATAGGACCAAAATTGGGACATGAAAACCTACCTAGGTGTCAGTGTGTTTGATCTGTAAAACATGTCTTGAAATGGTCATATATAGTGCTATAAATAAAGAAAATGTGTTAAATTTGAGGATCCTAGTGGTTTTTCTAATCCAGACATGCAACTTTTTCATGAATCTCATTCCAGGTTTTGCATGTAACCCATCGTGTCCATTCACGTTACACGCAGAACCTGCCCAGTTAAACACATATAAATTGTGAGTGATTTTGCAACACCGGTCATTTTTGTGAAACATTCTGCCTTGCATAATTAGTTCAATCCCCAAAATGTACCTGTGAGAGAGTAAAAAGATATTAAAAAAAAAATAGTAGCACATAATTTTCATATCCTTTTTATCGTGTTTCATCCAGATTTTTGTTTTAAGATAATGTAAAAATGTGTTTCGTCTGAAAAATAGTTGATCTTTTATCTAAGTAAATATTTGTTTTTAAAATAGACCCAAAGTGCTTCCAAACTTGCTTCATAACATTAGTCTACATCTTAGCCTCTCTGTCCTGTTTTTAGGGACCAGTTTCATAGAAACACCCATATTCCAATCCTATTCCTGTTACACATTGCCATACATACTGACTGTGTAACATTAAAACTAAATCTGGAAAAGCTGTTGAAGCTGCTTGTGCTATTTTATTTCTTTGCAAGTATTTTAAGTATTTTTTTTCCACCAGGCAAACATTCCCCTGTAAACACACCCCCTGGGGTCCTTCTTGAAATGGTTATTTTGCAACATTTTGCACATGACATAACTCCTCTGATGTTCATGTCATTCATAATGTTTCGGAGTAGGTATGCTTCTGCTACTGACGAGAAATGTGTTGTTTCTTTTGAACATGAATCTTGTTTGTTTGTTTGTTTATTTATTTCAAATATAACATTAAAACCAAACCACAAAAAGATTTATATAAAAAGAAAGGAAAACATTTGAAAAGGAGCAGCTGTTCTGTTTTTCTATTATTTGATTTTTTGTGTATTGTTTATCATTATTATTATTTTTTTTGTTTGTTTGTTTGTTTTGTTTTTTTGTTTTTTGTTCCATATGTTTTGTATTATGTGTGTGTCTGAAATAAACTAACCTAAACCTAAACTAAGTTTAATTTATAATCTCTCGTCCCCTTACTTTTTTATTTTTTTTAATATTCTTTATTGAGTTTTACAAGAAAATACAAAGCACAAACATACACTTCTATACTTAATATACACATTTAGCCACCCGTATATACATCCACACATAAAATTGCACATTACCCATGTTCACAAGGATGAGAAAAA